>NW_020696442.1:1173-2075 GCF_002925995.2 Terrapene triunguis | reverse complement strand
TGCTAATCAATAAAGTGATTGAGCCGAGGTATCTGAGGTCTCATTAACTGATGACAAACTTAACCAGCAACCATCTCAAACCACTTACAAGATCACATTTCTAGCTGTAATGGGAATGGGGCCTAATAATGACTGGATTTCATAAGGCTGGAGGACAGTGTCCCAGAAGTGTGAGGCATTAAGGGGAAGTGACTACAGATCAATGAAGAGATGCCTTTCTTTTCATTTCTCAATAGACTGATTTAACAAAAGTAGCACTACTTTACACTGTTAACTCTGTGTGCTATTAATTAAACATGAATGCCCCAGTGAAGGTGGGTGTGCCTATTATGAAACAGTGAGTTTGTGTATTTCTTTGGTTGTGCTGGGGACTGTTGTGACACTGTGGTTCACAACAAAAACACCCCCCTGGCTCCTAGTACTAAGGAACACATTGCTTTTTCTCTGGAAGGTTGTGGGGGTAAATCCCTTGTTCCTGAAGAATTTTTAAGGGGATCCATTTTTGCTCAGCTGCCTGTTCCCTCCCTCTCACTGGGAAGAGTCTGGGATCTGAGCCTCTCTTTTACCCGTCTGCAAAATCAATTCTTTCTTCTTTCATCAACTGTCATGACGTTGTTCAGTCTCAATAGCCACATCAGAGCAGACCAATCGTTCAGCTAGTCCTGTGTCCGACAGCGGCCAGCACTACACGCTTGGTTGGAATGTGCAGGAAAACCCGTAGTGGACAATTATGGCAAAATCTGTCCCTAGCAAAAGTTTCTGCCTAATCCTGTCAACCAGTTGTTGGTTTGTGTCCTGAAACAGATTCCTCATATATACATTATATATTAGTTCAACTAGTGTAACTCTGGAGATTCTCATTATCTCTGTTTCTATCTGATCCTTTTTCAAAATTCCATGAG
>NW_020696442.1:0-1163 GCF_002925995.2 Terrapene triunguis | reverse complement strand
TTTTGGTTGCTGTTTTCAAACTCTTATTAAACGGAAGTGGGGAATGTTGTAATGATCTGTGCAGATAGCACCTCCACCAACAGCTGGTGCATCTTTATCTTAGTGTTAAGTTGTCTTGTTTTCATAATGTGTGTTGTCCTGGTTGGGAAGGGCAGGGTTAAGGGTGGGGAGGCCACTTGTTCCATATAAAACCGAATGGTCCTCTTTTTGAGAAGTTTGTCCTCTTTTCAGTACTGGGACTGGTATTGGATGGGGGACAATGTTCTGCCCCTTCTGACTCTTAAAAATGGCACGCTTCATGCAGTATGACCTTGCACGTAGGTCACGCCAGTGGGACAGGGCATTCTTAAAAATAGTGTCCCCCATGCGGCGTGACTTTGCACTCACCATGAGTAGAGGTCACACCGGCAGGGGCAGGGTGAGCATGCTCTTAAAGATCATGTCCCCCATGTGGCGGGATCTCACACTCATGTTGTCCCCCCAGTTTCTGGAATTATCAGAGTGTTTTCTGTAGGGTTGCCACCTTTCTAATTGCTGCTAACTCGACCCCTGAAGCCCTGCCCCTGCCTCACCTCTTCCCCCAAAGCCCCACCGCTTCTCCGCCTCTTCCACCAGGCTCCACCTCTTCTCTCCCTCTTCACTCAGGCCCTGCTCCCTTGTCTGCCTCTTGCCCCCCAAGGCCCCACCCCTGCTGCTCCTCTTTCCCCCCCCCCTTGCTTGCTGAATTGTCTCCACCTCCCCTCCCCCCACCAGCTGGGCTCCCTCTGCTCTGGGGCTGGGATGGCAGCTGCTGCATCCTGACAAGGAGCCTGCCTGCAGGTAGGAGGTGACCCGGGCTGCTACGGGTTAATGACCCGGCACTTGACCCCGCCTCGGGGTCATCGGACTTTGTACTGACCAGACACTGCCACGTCCCCATTTTGACCAGACTTTCCAGTCAAAAAGCTGCCACCTGGCAACCCTAAACAGCACCTGGACACAGAAACCAAAAACCGGACGGCCCAGGTAAAACCCAGACAGGTAGCAACGCTCGTCCTCTGGAACACGTGAGCTTAGTTCAAGGTCAGAGGAAACCTGTCTTGCCTGTGTGTGTATCGGAGTTGGTAGTTGCAGTGTCCTAATAAATCCTGTGATTTCTCTGGCTGACCTATTACAGTATCTCC
>NW_020696441.1:0-1090 GCF_002925995.2 Terrapene triunguis | reverse complement strand
CCCTTTTCCCCGGTGAAGACAGATACTGAGTTTAACCTAGTCTGAGGAGATATTTCTGTTGGCTGTCGCTGTGGTGTCTGGCACCTCGTTTTGGTCCTGTGTGAGGGGTAAAACTGTTTGGCGGGGCTGGAAATTGTGGGAATGGGGGGCCTTCATGGACAAGTGGCCAGCATTGAGGGTTGTGTGGCAGGGAGTGGGATGCACACGGGCAGGCAGGCAGCACTGAGGGTTACTGGGGCGTGGAGCAGGGTGTATACGGGTGGTGCTGGGTGTTGTGGGGCGGCAGGGGATACATGGACAGGTGGGCTGTACTGATGGTTGTGGGGGCAGGCAGGGGTGTACATGGACAGGCGGGCAGCGCTGGGGGTTGTGAGGGCAGGGAGCAGGGTATTGACAGCAGGCAGGCAGCGCTGTTGAAGTTAAATTTTTCATTCTGATTGTTGGTCGCAGGCTAGTGCTGGGACCTTTCCTGGCCCCGAGAGCGTTTTTGAGGGTCTCAGGGTCTCTTTGCCCTGGCAGGCCACAGAACTGCAGCCTGGGTGTTTCCAACTGTTGTTGTTGAATGTTATTTACGTAACTTCAGGCATTTCACTGGTGCAATGATCTTTGTGTGACAGTGCACCCCATATTCTTCATAGTGATATTATTATGATATGATTATGGCATAGACATGTCCTGTTCGTAAGCATTGCCCTATACCCCTCAGATGCTTCAGTCTCCCATCATACTCTGAACCCCGTCCGTACTCAACTTCCGCATCCCAGACTGCCCAAATTCCAACAGCACAGTGGTCGTCAGTGTCGTCTCCATGCTCCCCAGTCACCCCTCGCTCCCACAACCTCCGATCTGCCCCACGCTACCCACAGCTCTGTGGGGGTGAGGTGCCTCCCATCACACCTGCTCCCCTGGCTGGGGGGTAATCATTGACTGTGTCTCACCAGTGAGAAATCTCATTAGTGGCAAATGCCAAGGCAGGCAACGGTGTGGCTTCTCTTGGTACACCCATACACACCATGGTGCTTAAAGGATAGCTACACAGGAACAACTCGCAAGCGGAGAAGTTTGAACATTATAGAATGAGAGGGGGCAA
>NW_020696440.1:459-2484 GCF_002925995.2 Terrapene triunguis | reverse complement strand
CCATGGCAGGGTCAGTGGTGCCAGCTAGCGCCGTGGCCTCAAGCTCCAGAACACCGCGGTCCGTGCTCCATGGTGGGAGCCTTCCAGGGCTGCCCCGCGTCGTTGCGGTACCGGGCTCAAGCTGTGGGTGCCAATCCCCCGACGCCAGCTCCGGAACCGGACCCCGAAGTAGAGCCAATGGTGCCACTTGCCTTTGAAGGTGCTGTACCTTCCACCTCGACAGCGCAGGGTGATTCGGTTGCGGTACCGCCTCCCTCTTCGCAAGAGAACTTTAAGGCCCATCAAGAGCTACTTCGGAGGGTGGCAGCCAACCTCGAGCTCCGGGCCGAGGAGATGGAGAAGCCCTCTGACACACATTTTAATGTCCTCGCCTCCTTGGTCCCGGTGGGGGTAGCGCTCCCCTTTCATCAAGGAGTTGCCAATATCACCGCTGGCCTTTGGCAAACACCGGCCTCCCTTGCCCCTATATGTGTCACCTGAGCAACACATCTCGAAGAATGCCAGTTACAGAACAGGTAACTGTCCTTTCTTCAAGTGATTGCTCCTGTGTATTCCACAGTAGGTGTGCGTGCTCGCCACGTGCACCGGTGCCAGAAGTTTTTTCCCTTAGCAGTACCCATAGTGGGGGAGCACCACTGCGACCCCTGGAGTGGCGCCTCTATAGCGCGCTATAAGGGGAGCTGCACACTCCCCCCACCCTCAGTTCCTTCTTGCTGCCAGTGAAGGTAGTTGGGACTTTGTGCTCCAGCCTTGCTGTAGCCCTTCCAGTAGCCTTAGTAGTATTCATCTTCTCCTTAGTTGGATAACTTCTTTAGTTTGGTGCCTGGTGTGGGGCATGCCCCATGCCCCAGGCTTCAAGTTGTGTGACTCCTGTCACAGTTCTATGCCAAGAAGTGATCTGCACACTGAGTGTCTTCGCTGCTTGGTTGAGACTTACGTAACCGATCGCTGTAAGATCTGTCGGTCATTCAAGTCTTGAACGAAACGTGAGAGAGATATCCGGCTCCAGGACCTGCTGATGGAATCTGGCCCCGGCACCGGCACGCCGATCGGACTCGGCACCAGGTGCCTCATCCTCGGTGCGGAGCGAGGCACCCTCCACCAGTCAGCACCGCTCACCTGCTAAGAAGCAAGGGAAGACTCAGTGGCACCGACAAAAGGACAGGAGTGAGGCCAGACCCGAGTTGGGCAGCCCACGATCCCCCCCGGGACCCAGACCTCCAACTCGCGCCGAGTGGAGTAGTCCGGTCCCGTCCACGCGTGCCTCTCCTGCGGTGAGAATGCCGTCGATGCCGGAGGCTGCACAGGCCACGCATGACATCCTTTCCCTCCCGGTGCCTGGTGCGCCACCCAAGACGGGCCCCTAGTCTTGAGGGAAGCCACCGTTGGGAGCACAACAGCCCTCCCCGGCAAGAGACAGCCCGCGCTCCGAGGACTGTGCGCCCCGTTCGCCGAGGTCCTCACATAGCTCGCATCCGATCAGACTGGCTGAGTCACCTGCGCAGGAGCCTCGAAGGTCCTCCACTCCCCCATCGGGAGTGCAGGCACCTAGACAAGTGGTGTTGATGCTCCTCTTTGGATAGGAGCTACAGGAGCAGATCCCGATGCCATCGTTATGGACGCTCGGGTTCGAGTGCCCGCTCCGCTAGACACCATAGACGGAGCTCTCCTCGGGCGTTACCGGCACCTAAGCGTCGAAGCTATGATCGCTGGGACGACTATGAGAGCAGCACTTCAGTCGAGTACCACTCCTCATCAACATCGAGGTCCAGATCTCGAGGTTGGCACCGGCATGACCGTAGACGCTCCCATCACTCCTACGGCACCGTGCAGTCAACAGCGACCTCGGCCTCGGCACCCAGCCACCCGTCCCTGAGCCGCTCCAGGCCCCAAGAGCAGCCCGCACCGCTCGGCATCCAAGCCAGTCTGGCAAGGGGCGCCATGGCAGGGCCAATGGTGTCAGTGGGCACCATGGCCGCAATTGCCTGACCAGGCAAGACCCCGCTCGGTAGCCGGGGCAGCCCC
>NW_020696440.1:0-449 GCF_002925995.2 Terrapene triunguis | reverse complement strand
TAGCATGGTGCAGCATGGGCCCATCCCGAAGGGGAAGATGCACGATGGCAGCGCAGGGCCGGGCTGGACAGTGTGGGTCTGGCAGGTCCCGGTCTGTAAACAGTGCCCTTGTACTGGGCTGGGTGGAGCGGGGCTGTCCCTGCCATGCAATGACCCATCTCCTATTGCCCCCGGCCAGCCCCTCGCTCTGAGGACTCTGCCCCCCTGCCCCATGTCCCCATTTCCCCCATGAGGGCACACAAATATGTTTAGCACTGGGCCCACAAAAGGTTAATCAGGCTCTTTTTGGGGTGCAGGCTCTGGAATGGAGTTGGGGTGCAGAAGGGTTGCAGACTATGGGGAGTTTGAGTGAGGGTGCAGGCTCTGCCCTGGGGCAGGGGATTGGGGTATAGGAGGGGGTGCGGACATGTGGGCTCTGGGAGGGAGTTAGGAACTCAGCACGTTGTATA
>NW_020696439.1:0-2339 GCF_002925995.2 Terrapene triunguis | reverse complement strand
CCACGGGCCCCTCCTACCGCCGTGACGCGGCCCTGTCTGAGGAAGCCTCTCTTTCCCCTCCCGTCTCTATGGTGCCGCGCTAGGAGTTGCGTCACACGCGCTCTCGCTGCAAGTCCCGGATGAGGAAGTGAGGCAGGTCTGTGGGCCGTGCTGGTGATTCTTCTCGGGAGCCGCCCCCTGTCCTGGTCCGAGCCGCCGCCAGGAGCAGTAAGACTCGGGGAGCCGGGGCCTGCTCTTGCCCTTCCCCCACGGCCACCCCCGTAGTTTTTGGCTCGGGGGTTTATTTGCCTATCACTCATCTCCTTCTCCGCGGGGAGGGGGGAATTTGCCTCCCCTCTGGGGGTGTAGTTGTCATGGGGATGGGAGGAATTGCGCCCTCCCTAGGATTGTGGGGGGGGGGTCTCTTCTCTTTGGGGGAGGCGATAGGGTTGGGTCCACCTCAGGCATGGTCAGTGCGTTGTTGGGGTGAGGGGGCGGAGAGACACCTGTCAGGGATGGAGACACTAGGTTTACATGGTCCTGCCTCAGCGCAGGGGGACTGGACCGGGTCCCCTCTATCCCTTCATTTCTATGTTTCTGTTTGCTGGGGAGTGTCTGCTCCCCAGGGGGCTCATTCCCACGGGTAGGGTGGAGCATTGGACCGCAGGAGATCTGACACCCCTAATTGTTGGTTCCTTGACTCTTGTAGTTGTCTGAGTAGTGGGCAGTGCTGGCTGGGGGCCTTTTGCTGACCAGGGGGTTGTCATTCTGCTGTGTGTTGTGTCACCGAGATGAGGTATTGACCCCAGGTTTTGTCATGGGGGGCAGGGGTTGATCTGAGGGATTATGGAGAGTTTGTAGCCCAGAAAAGTTGCAGCATTTTGGTTAAAGGGTTAGGCTTGAATTTTACATTCTGGATTGTATGTGTGTGTGAGTTTGTGAGAGAGAGAAAGTGCTTCTGAACTGTGTTGTACTGTCAACAGCTAATAGAAATTGTTCTTTAGTTCAAAGTGTGGCGTCCTGTCTTTTTCATGTGAAAGACCCAAATTCTATCATAATAGTGACTGTGAAGTCCGAAGTGACCAGCGTGAAGCATATTGACAAATAGGAAATCTTAGGCAGCTATGGAATTGGTACAAATGCATTGTTTATGGAGCATCAGTGTTGCTGATGTTGCTCTTTGAGACTGGAACCACTTAGGCAGTGGTTCCCAAACTTTAACAACCTATGAACCCCTTTCACTAAAATGTTGTGTCTCGTGAACCCCCTGCTAAAAATGAATATTTCCAGGGAGTTTCTCCTTTACCTGAGTATAAATTATAAAACCATGATCTTGGAAATATAAAATTTGTTTTTATGACGTGCTTATTGCACACTATTTATTATTATTTATCATTACAGTATTTTTATTACATTATGAAAATGGCAACACTCTTCCAAGATCTCACTTTCGTAGCTTGTATCACTTTGAATAAGTCTGTTATAAAACAAGGCTCCTATGTTTCATCAAGGAGTATCAGATGTGAAACAGCATTAAGGTATTTAAGAAGCCAACTCAAAGAGTTCCTCCTACACAAGTATTCAGATCTTGAACAGTCCAGGCAAACAACGCACATTACAACAAAGCTTAAACTTGTTCTTCATAATAATTTTAAAAACAGCAAAAAATATCCACCTCCCTTTCCATTTCTTATAAGGGGTCTTGAAGTTTAAAACTCCTCAGTGTGATAGATACACTTGCTTTGATCTGCTTAGCTCTTGGAAGACCAGGGGCTCCGTGCTGCTGGCCCCGTGCTACCCAGAGTCTCTAGGGACAGCCCTGTCTGCCATTAGGGAATTTTTCCCTGAGAACCCCCTGTAACATTTCGTGAACCCTAGTTTGGGAACCACTGCCTCTAAGGTTTCCTCTTGAAATGTAGAGCTGTTGAAGAGTTTTATAATAAGGAAAGAGCTGAGTTTTTTTTGTTTTGTTTTTGTTTTTACTTACCAGGGAGACAAGATGTCATCTGTCCTCTTTACTTGGAGTAGCTGAGAAGAACCAGGATTCAAAATGAGAACCAACAAGGTCTACAAACTCGTCATACATAAGAAGGGCTTTGGGGGCAGCGGTCAGTATCCGTTGGGTCATAAGTATTTTTAGGGTTGTTGGTTTCATGAACAGTGATATAATCAGCAGTTTTCCATAATATTTCTAATTTAACAGTGACAAAGCTAGTTTCCATGTTTGTTAGGCTTTTTCAAACAAAATATTAAGGGATTAGCCTTTGTGTAACCTACAGTGTCACTAGTCAGAAGGTGGAAAGCCCATTGATAGTAGAATACAAATTAAAATCCACAAGTGCCAGATTACAGTAAAAATG
>NW_020696438.1:0-5739 GCF_002925995.2 Terrapene triunguis | reverse complement strand
GGGGGCTTTCCCCTGGCAGTCAGGGCTGGCCCCTGGCAGTCAGGGCTGGCCCCGATGCCCCCAGTGTGAATCAAACAGAGCAAGGGCTTGAATCTGGGTGTCCCACAGCACCGGGGAGGGGGGAGGGCCTGCCCCACCGGCCCGTTGGCTGCTTTGGCTCCCTCTGGGGTTTTTCATAAACAAAAAATTCGGTCTCGGTTTTACCCCGTCACAGAACAAAACCAAACACCGAACCCTCCCCTCCTCCCCCAGCCCTGCACATGGGATCCACACGAAAACTGCCCCATTGATCTCTAGATCCCAGCATGACCCCATTCCCTGGCTTCCTCCCCATCCTGCGCCTTGTGCACCCTGAGATACTTCACTCCTCAGACCCCCAGCAGATGGCGCCGTTGAGTTGCTTCCAGCGCCAGATTCTTCCCTCCCTCCCTCCCAGGGATCTGGGAATTGATTATTTTTGTGCTGCCCTGCGAGGCGCCACCTCCAGGCCTGATTTGGAGCAAACCCCCCAACCGCTGAAAACCGGCCCCTGTGCAGCAGCTGAAGTTCAGCACCCGACAAATTAAACCACCCCCAGGATTGCCGAAAATCCTGGGGCAATTTCTCCTGTCCAGACAGCCCCACGGCTCGCTTGGCTGCTCGTCGGGGTAGAGGAGAGGGGTTTTGCTCTGTGTTTGTACAGCGCCTGGCACATTGCCCCATGAGCGTTGCGCCTACGTTTTACCCCCAGGCACCGAATACACAATACTCGGGGGGTAGGAAATACACTGGGGCCGGGCTCCGTGTCTCCCCGAGAACAGGGGGGCGCTTTATTCGGAAGTGAGAAGAATGACAGCCTGGGGGGATCCAGCCTCCTGCAGGACGGGATGAGCCGGAAACTGCTTAGCGCGGAAATCTTAGCCCCGGACAATGGACGCATTGAGCCAGCGAAACCCGGGTCTCCCCATTAGATAAGCCAGTGAAAGTGACTAGCCATTAACTGAGGAATAATTCGCCTGCGGTTGCTACACTCCTGTTGGTGAGTGAGAGACAGAAGGAGCTGGAGCTGTTCAGTTTCTCTCAAAGACGGCAGAGAGAGGCCTTGGTCCGGGGCTATCAGCACCTCTCTGGGGAGGGGATTTCGGGGAGCAGAGGCTGTTTAACCCACCCCACAAAGGCAAAGCGAGCTCTGCTGGCTGAGGGATGAAGCCAAACAAATCCAGACTGGAAATAAGGGGCAGGTTCTCCCCAAGAAGAGGACTTGACCCTCACAACAACTACCCCAGGGAGGGGGCAGATTCTTCAAACCTTTGAGTCCTTCCATGGCGATCGGGTGTCTCACTAAAAGCCCTGCTCTAGCTCGACCCCCAGATCTGAGCTTGAAATCTATGAAGGGGGCAGAGTTAAGGGCACACATGAAAGGGGTGGAGTTAATGGCGCTCTAGCTTGACCCTCCTCCCCTCCAGATCTGGGCTGGGTGCAGGGTCCCCTGGGGTAGGTTCTCCGGCCTGGGCTGGGCACGAGGGCAAACTGGCCGTGCAGAACAGTCCCTTGAGATGTGTGGATTGATTAACCAAACCCTCTAGTCCTGCAAACTGCACGGCCCGGAGAGTACACGCTGCCCAATATTACCCACCCCAGGGCTCTCTTAGCATTGCAATCCCTCACTCGCCTTCAGGATCCACAGCTCAGCATTTTAACCCGGAGCCAGGAAGAGACACTTTGGCCCCGATCCTGCCATTGGACCCCTGTTACCGCCCAGTGGCTGGACCTAATACAGGATCCAGGCCTCAGTCTAACGTCACGGCTCAGCGCGGGCTTAATCCTAATTTTATCTTCTACTGAAACCATTTGGCAAAACCCACCAGAAATCGCGCGATGTTTTGATGGCTCCGAACCTGTGTTTCATGATCACAAAATGTTTTGTGTGAACACGTTCACTTGTTTCTACTCCCCACCTTCTGCTCCTAGAGCCGAGGTCATTTCTGGGCCCTGCCTTCTCTAACACCAATGCAGAGCGACACATATGTGGCTATATGGATATATAGGTGCGGCCTATACAGATTTGATAGATATACAGTGCACTCCAGTTATAAGAATCACTGTTATAAGAATCAATCATGTATCAAAACCAGTGAGCAAAACCACTTGGACAAAATCATACCTATACTCCCCCGGTCAAAATAACCAACTCAATATCCTTAAATCAAACACTAACTTCTAAAGCCACAGTTTTCTTACTTGGCCCATCTGCTGATGTCAATTATTACCAAGGGAAATATGTTTTGGGGGTCGGTGTGAGTACGGTGAAATTGACGTTTACCACTAAAAACCAAATCCTCCAAGCCTGTGAATGTACTAAGCGAACGTACTAAGTGAACGCTTGTTCAGGAAGAGGTTCGGCAACTGGGCCTAGAATCCACCACAAAGAAATCGGTGCATTAGCTTAGAATAAGGGCGGTTATTGATTATAAGGCTGGTCTCACACTGACACTTGGTCTGACATAAATATATGCAGGCTTGGAATAATTTGATGGCGGTAAACGTCAATTTCACCATATCCCACCCCCCGAACAAAACATTTCCATCAATAATCATGGAAAATAACAGCTACGGTTTGATTGACGTCTAGGAGGTGGTGGAGTCTCCTTCCTTGGAGGTTTTTAAGGCCCGGCTTGACAAAGCCCTGGCTGGGATGATTTAGTTGGGAATTGGTCCTGCTTTGAGCAGGGGGTTGGACGAGATGACCTCCTGAGGTCCCTTCCAACCCTGATATTCTATGATTCTATGATTCTATTTACTTTGTAGATTTCAACACGTGATGTTGCCGGTTGGTGTTTAAGCGAGACGAGACGGGGGAGGTAAGATCTTTTACTGGCCCCACGTCTGTCAGTGGAAGGGACGAGGTGTTGCGCTTCACTGTGGCCTCAGAACTTTCCCATTGAAAATGGAAACTTCCCAACGTGGCAAAGGAAGGAGCCAAACAGAACAGCCACATGGACTTCCTGAGCAATGCGAGAAACAAGCCGTGAGAGTCTGTCTCACCTGGACCTGGAGTCTTCTGGTTCCCTTCTCCAGACTGATGGAGACGCTCCAAAGTGGGGCCCTTTCACCAACACTAGTTGGTTCGATAAAATAGATTCCGTCACCACCTTGTCTCTCTCACAGCCCGGGGCCACGCGGCTACAACAAGACAGTCGTCGCTTTGTGTTTTAGTTCTAAAGCTTTATAGTGTGAGTCCAGCAGAGCCGCACTGTGTCTGCGTCGCGCTGAAGCCTGGAATGTCCATTGAGTCAATGGGAAGTGACAGCAACAGCCCTTCCGCGGGGGTGAAGCCCCAGGGGAGTTAGGCATCGAAATCCCTTCCAGGAGCTGGGCCTTAGTGCCTCCCTCCGCCCTCCGATCCCTGAGCCGCCACCTTGAATGCCCCATTTATGGGGCCACCTCTAAGAATCCAGATCCAGCAAACCTCTGAATTTGGAGCTAATTCTCAGATTCTCAGCTCAGCTGGGAGCGGGGAGATCACCCAGCCTGGCCTCGTGTGTCGCCCAGGCCGTGGGTAGGGTGACCAGATGGCAAGTGTGAAAAATCGGGACGGGGGTGAGGGGTAATAGGCGCCTATATAAGAAAAAGCCCCAAATATCAGGACTGTCCCTATAAAATCGGGACATCTGGTCACCCTAGCCATGGGGCTGCCCTGAATTCATCACTGCCTGAACTAGAGCCGCCCTTTGAGCAAAACCTCCTATCTCGATGGAAGAATTGCCACCAATGGAGAACAGGGCTTCCATCTTTCTAATGGCTGGTAACTGGACCCCCAAAGCCCCACCCCCTGCTCTGCCTCTTCCCGCGAGGCCCCGCCCTGTGCTCTGCCTCTTCCCTCAGGGCCCCGCCCCCTTCTCAGCCTCTGCCCCCAGGCCTCATCCCTGCTCCACCTCTTCCCCCCAAAGCCCCGCCCCTGCCCTGTCTCTTCCCCCAAAGCCCGGGCCCTGCTCCGCCTCTTCCCTCAAGGCGTCATCCCTGCTCCACCTCTTCCCCCCATGGCCCTGCCCCTGCCCTGTCTCTTCCCTCAAGGCCCCTCCCCTGCTCCACCTCTTCCCCCCCAGATAAAAAAACCCAAACATCAGGGTTGTCACATGGCACCCAGACACACAAGCCGAAACCCAGACTGTGCGGGTGAAAACCGGATGAGTGGCCTCCCTGACGGAGAACCCGCCACAGCCCTGGGTAAATTGTTCCCAGGGTTAATTCCCCTCCCTGGTAGAAATTCCCACCTTATTTCCAGTCTGAATTTGTCGAGCTTCAACTTCCCGCCCGCTGGATCTTGGCCTGCTGGATTGAGGGGCTGATCTCAGCAGATTTCTGTCCCCTGGGGGATATTTCTCGAAGGGACTGAGTCACCCCTCACCCTTCTCTGTGTGACGCTGGATAGACTGAGCGCCTGGAGTCTGACTCAGGCCTGTCTTCCCATCCTTGAGTCATTCTCCTGGCTCTTCCCTGACCCCTCCCCAAGTGATCTCTGTGCATCTGGAACTGGGGGGCCGCGCAGCCGGACGCAGGATTCCACCGGAGGTGGCCCCTGAATGCAGGGGGTCAGTTATGGCCCAGGCAGGGCCGGCTCTGGCTTTTTTGCCGCCCAAGGCAAAAAAGCCTCCCGCCACGCTCCCCACCCCCCAGCGTGGCAGGGGAGGGTGCCGAGCCCGGCCGGGGGCCGCTCTCCCCGTCTGGCCGGAGCGCTGGGGGAGGGCGGCGAGCCCACTGCGGCTCCGCTCTCCCTGGCGGCCGGAGCCGGAGAGCCGCCCCGCGCTGCCCCCTTCCAGGTGCCGCCCCAAGCACAAGCTTGGTGGGCTGGTGCCTGGAGCCGGCCCTGGGCCCAGGTCAGACCAGCTGATCAAACTGGCCCCTTCTGGCTTGGAAATCTGTTTGTCTCGTGTCTCCCCATTGCCCCTCCGCTGCCTCGCGGGATTCTTAGCCGAGAAGCCGGCGCTAGCAGCAAGCGTGTGCAGCTGGCTGGTGGCCATGGGGGGAGGCGCCAGGTGAGCCGCAGCTGGATGCTAGCGCTTAATAGCAGCGTATTCGCAGGTGAGGTCGGCTTCAGGCTCTGCCCTCCGGGGGGGAGGCTGCAGCTGGATGGCCGAGTAGTGGACCTCGTCCGGGTCACCCTAGGGCAAAGAATAATAATGCGAACCCCCAGCTCTGACGGGAGCTCTACATCAGCAGAGCTCAATGCACGGCTGGGGAAACTGAGGCACCAGGCGGGGAAGTGACTTAGCCAAGGTCACCCAGCAGGCAGGTGGAAGAGCCAGAAAGAGAACCCAGGTGTCCTGTGTCTCAGGCCAGTGCTCTATCCACTAGGCAACGCTGTCTCCTAAATACAACTCCTCCCGCCCCAATTTTAGCCTTGATGATCATCACAGCGCCGGGCATTCTGGAGACCCCTTATATCGACACAAACACACCGGCTAAGGGCGTCACCTCCGTAGTGGGAGACACACAGGTAGGATAAGAGCCCTACCACTGCTGCTGGCTAATGGAGCAACTCTTTTAGCTCCCCCTTGGGGATAACAGCTCTGCTACTCCTGCCATCTAATGGAGCAGCTCCATCAGCTCAAGGTAATGCTGCTACTGAGTCACTAGCAGTTGGATCAGAGCTGGGGCCCCCTGCAGGGGAAAGGCCCCAGCTCCCATTCCCTGCCCCAGCCAGTGGATGAAATATTTCTGCAAACGCCAGCTGCCCAGAGCTTGTCCCGCTGCCCCAGG
>NW_020696437.1:0-5028 GCF_002925995.2 Terrapene triunguis | reverse complement strand
TAGATACCTGTGGCTGGCCCATGCCAGCCGACTCAGCTCGTGCTGCGTGGCTGTTTCATTGCAGTGTAGACTTCTGGGTTTGGTCTGGAGCCCAAGATCTGGGACCCTCCCACCTTACAGGGTCCTAGACCTTGGGACACAGCCTGAGCCCAGAAGTCTACACTACAGTGAAACAGCTCTGAGTCCCACAAGCCTGAGTCAGCTGCTATGAGCCAGCCATGGGTTTTTCATTGCAACAGGCAAAATTTTAAGAATTAAAACTTAAGCCAAAATGACCAAACCTAGGTGTCTCCTAAATCTATATCTAAGCACTTAATACAAGTAGCCTCATTCTTAGGGTATGTCTACACTACGAGAGTAGTTCGATTTTAGTTAAATCGAATATGTGCAATCGATATTAGAAAGTCGAACGTGTGTGTCTACACTAAGGACAGTAATTCGACTTTGTCAGTCCACACTACCAGGGAAAGCGTCGACATTGGAAGCAGTGCACTGTGGGCAGCTATCCCACAGTTCCCGCAGTCCCCGCTGCCCATTGGAATTCTGGGTCGAGCCCCCAATGCCTTCTGGGTAAAAAAATGTGGCGAGGGTGCTTTTGGGTAACTGTCGTCATCCGTCAGTCACTACCGCCCTCCCTCCCTCCCTGAAAGCGCCGGCGGGAAATCAGTTCGCGCACTTTTTGATCAGTGACAGCGCGGACGCCACAGCACTGCGATCATGGATCCCGCTGCGACCATCGCTGCAGTTGTGGCCGTTCTCAACGCCTCGCACCTTATCATACACCTTTCCCAGAGGCAGATGCAGAGAAATCAGGCGAGGAGGCTACGGCACCGCCGTGAGGGCCTGAAGTCGGAGAGTAGCACAGAGCTGTCAGAAACCACGAGCCCCAGCGCCCAGGACATCACTGTGGCAATGGGGCATGTGGATTTTGTTGAACGGCGATTCTGGGCCCGGGAAACAAGCACGGACTGGTGGGACCGCATAGTGCTTCAGGTCTGGGATGAATCCCAGTGGCTGCGAAACTTTCGCATGCGGAAGGGGACTTTCCTCGAACTTTGTGACTTGCTGTCCCCTGCCCTGAAGCGCAAGGACACCCGCATGCGAGCAGCCCTCACTGTCCAGAAGCGAGTGGCCATAGCCCTCTGGAAGCTTGCAACGCCGGACAGCTACCGGTCAGTCGCGAACCACTTTGGCGTGGGCAAATCTACCGTGGGGGTTGTTGTCATGCAAGTAGCCAAGGCAATCGTCAAGGTACTGCTGTCAAAGGTAGTGACCCTGGGAAACGCGCAGGCCATCATAGATGGCTTTGCCGCGATGGGATTCCCAAACTGCGGTGGGGCTATCGATGGGACTCACATCCCTATCCTGGGACCGGGCCACCAGGCCAGCCAGTACATCAATAGAAAGGGCTACTTTTCAATGGTGCTGCAAGCACTGGTGGACCATCGGGGACGGTTTACAAACATCTACGTCGGATGGCCGGGCAAGGTTCATGACGCTCGCGTGTTCAGGAACTCTGGTCTGTTTAGACGGCTGCAGGAAGGTATTTACTTCCCGGACCACAAGATAACTGTTGGGGATGTGGAGATGCCTACAGTGATCCTCGGGGACCCAGCCTACCCGCTAATGCCCTGGCTCATGAAGCCCTATACTGGCGCCCTGGACACTGCACAAGAACTCTTCAACTACCGGCTGAGCAAGTGCAGAATGGTGGTGGAGTGTGCTTTTGGCCGTCTCAAAGGGAGATGGAGAAGCTTACTCACTCGCTGTGATCTCAGTGAAACCAATATCCCCATCGTTATTGCAGCTTGCTGTGTGCTCCACAATCTGTGTGAGAGCAAGGGGGAGACCTTTATGGCGGGGTGGGAGGTTGAGGCAAATAGCCTGGCTGCTGATTACGCCCAGCCAGACAGCCGGGCGATTAGAAGAGCCCAGCGGGACGCGCTGTGCATCCGGGAGGCTTTGAAAGCCAGTTTCAAGGCTGAGCAGGGTACCCAGTGGACACAGAGGCAGAACTTGCCCCCGTTTCTTTACCCAGTTGCCGTCGACTATCCTCTCCACTTACATACCCCCTTCACCCCCTTCCCAAAAAATAAAATCTGTTCTGTTTTGTTAATGGACACCCTTGTCTTTATTACTGTTTTCGCGGGAATGTTTTAAACCTGGGACGCAGACTGTGGCGGGGGGCGGGTTTAGGGTTGTGATGCAAATGATGCTTCTAAACTCCAGGAATGACAGGCTCCGCGGTGGTGGACTGGTTGTTTCAACGGAGCCTGCCAGCCCTCCTGGCCGGGACTGCGTGTATGTGTCGGCTATGTGACTGTCTTGCAGGGGGAGGAGGGTTACAGATCCCCTGCTGCGCGGCTCTGTGATGCAGGGTAAGGACCGCTGCATAAGATCTGTAACTGCCCTCCCCCGCCACCAAGTCACAGAGCAACACCACCCCCCCCACCACACAGAACATGAAAACCACCTCCCAGACTGACCAGGATAACTAGTCACTGCACTGTATATGTGCCCTGCTGCTGCACCTGCCCCCTGCTAAAGGTGACTGTCCTGTCCAATGACCAAGCCCCTTCCCCCCCCTTCAGACAGACTCCCCTCCAAAAGAAGAGGATGGAAACAGAAATGAACAGAAACGTATTCTTTATTAACAACCGCACATGGAACGGGGGGGTGAAACTTGGACGGGGTCTTGTGTGAGGCGGGTAGGAAAGGACTTTTCAAATTTTGGGGAATGAGAGCCTTCTAGTGCTAGAGCAGTCCGCAGGGGTGGAGTGAAATTTTTCACGGCCCCTTCCACCCCTCCGTGTTTGGACTTTGGGTGAGGGGGGTATGGGACACGGCCGCACCTAGGATGGAATGCAGTGCCTCGTAGAAACGGGATGTGTGGGGCTGGGATCCAGAGCGTCCGTTTGCCTCTTTGGTCTTCTGGTAGCCTTGTCTCAGCTCCTTGATTTTCACGCGGCACTGCGTTGCATCCCGGCTGTATCCTCTCTCTGCCATGGCTTTAGAGATCTTCTCATAGATCTTTGCATTCCGTCTTTTGGAGCGCAGCTCGGCAAGCACGGACTCATCTCCCCACACAGCGATGAGATCCAAGACTTCCCGATCCGTCCATGCTGGGGCCCTCTTTCTATTAGATTGCACGACCATCTCTGCTGGAGAGCTCTGCATCGTTGCCACTGCTGCTGAGCTCGCCACGGTGTCCAAACAGAAACTGCGATTCAAACTGCCCAGACAGGAAAAGGAATTCAAATTTTCCCGGGGTGTGGCTGGTCAGAGCATCCGAGCTTGGACTGCTGTCCAGAGCGTCAACAGAGTGGTGCACTGTGGGATAGCTCCCGGAGCTATTACCGTCGATTTCCATCCACACCTAGCCTAATTCGATATGGCCATGTCGAATTTAGCGCTACTCCTCTCGTTGGGGAGGATTACAGAAATCGATTTAAAGAGAGCTCTATGTCGAACTAAATGGCTTCCTGGTGTGGACGGGTGCAGGGTTAATTCGATATAACGGCGCTAAATTCGACATAAAAGCCTAGTGTAGACCAGGCCTTAGAGTTGTTGAATGGCCACAATGAAAGCAACCAGGTGAGCTTTAGTTAGGTACTTAACTGCCAATTGTGCCTTTGAAAATCTTTTCCCAGATTGCTTAAACAACTTTGAATAATCTGCTTTAATGCAGGTGTCTAAATGTGGATTTAAAAGCCAACTTTAGGCATCCAAATCTGAAAGTTATAACCCATGGCTTCCTGGACTATCTGTATGTGTGAGGGGGTAAGCTAGAGCAGGGATTCAGGGGCCCAGCCTTCCCCTTTGTACCAAGGTATTCTGTGCATGATAACTCAATATCTTAGGCCTGGTCTACACTAGGAGGTTATGTCGAATTTAGCAGCATTAACTCGAATTAACCCTGCACCCATCCACACAACAAAGCTATTTATTTCGACATAGAGGTCTCTTTAAATTGATTTCTGTACTCCTCCCTGACGAGGGGAGTAGCGCTAAATTCGACATGGCCATGTCGAATTAGGGTAGGTGTGGATGGAATTCGACGCTAATAACTCTGGGAGCTATCCCACAGTGCACCACTCTGTTGACGCTCTGGACAGCAGTCTGAGCTCGGATGCTCTGACCAGCCACCAGCCACACAGGAAAAGCCCCGGGAAAAATTGAATTCCTTTTCCTGTCTGGCCAGTTTGACTCTCATTTCCTGTTTGGACATCGTGGCGAGCTGAGCAGCACTGGCAACGATGCAGAGCTCTCCGGCAGAGGTGACCATGCAATCGCAGAATAGAAAGAGGGCCCCAGCATGGACTGATCGGGAAGTCTTGGATCTGATCGCTGTGTGGGGCGATGAGTCCTTGCTTTCGGAGCTGCTATCGAAAAAACGGAATGCGAAGATCTACGAGAAGATCTCAAAAGCCCTGACGGAGAGAGGATACAGCCAGGATGCAACGCAGTGTCGCGTGAAAATCAAGGAGCTGAGACAAGGGTACCAGAAGACCAAAGCGTCAAACGGATGCTCCGGATCCCAGCCCCAGACATTCCGTTTCTATGAGGCACTGCATTCCATGCTAGGTGCGGCCGCCACCACTACCCCACCACTGTCCGTGGACTCCGACGATGGGTATTGTTGACGGCCGCTTCCTCGGAGATGTTCGCGGACGGGGAAGATGAGGAAGGAGATGAGGAGGACGAGGCAGTCGACAGCGCTTTCAACGCTGATTTCCCCGACAGCCAGGATCTCTTCATCACCCTCACGGAGATCCCCTACCAACCCTCCCAAGGCGGTAACCCGGACTGTGAATCAGGGGAAGGATCAGTAGGTAAGTGTTTTAAACATTTATTTTGAACAGAATAGGAATGGTATCTTAGGAATGGGTTTTTCATGATTAGTTTGCCCTAGGCGCTTTAGTTTTTAGTCCTTGCCAGTGCAGCTACTGGAAAATTCTGTCAATATGTACGGGGATAGAGTAGAAATCCTCCTGGGACATCTCCACGAAGCTCTCCTGGAGGTATTGT
>NW_020696436.1:0-7056 GCF_002925995.2 Terrapene triunguis | reverse complement strand
AGCAACCGGGACTAGGGGGGCCTGCTGGACATGAGCACCCCACATAATACAGGAGCGCAGCAATGGGGGCTCATTGGTAAAATGTTCTGGGACTCTGGAGGAAGACCGCACATTTATGTCCAGCAGGAGAACCGCGCTCCTGCACTAGCTTTGATTGATACTGGGGCTGCTGTCTCTTTAATTAAAACCGCTCCACAGGCAGGGGAGAGAGTAAAACAAGTCACTTTAAAATCTTTTCAGGGAAAGCCAAGCACAGGCTGGGAATGGGCACAGGTCCCATTCTCAATACAAGGGTTTAAAACAAAAGGGAACTTAATTCAGATCCCTGACATGACTGAAATTATTTTAGGAGCAGATTGGCTGTATCAAAACAACATAATAATCGATTTACCTGGAGGCATATTATGGAAACTAGAAATCCCCTCCAACTGCTCTGACCAGGAAAAGCAGGATCTCATTGTAACCAAAGGGGGAGGTAAACTCGTTGCTGCTCTCACTACAGAGCAAGCCGGGGAGTGGCGCTCAAAATTCCCCACGGTCTGGACTCAAAGTAAAACAGACTGTGGAAAGATCAATGCCTGTGTTAAGATCGTAGGCGAACTGGTACCCCCTCAAAAACAATACCCCTACCCAAGGGAAACAGAAGTCCAACTGATACAGACTGTACAGGACTTGGAACAACAGGGAGTTATTAGAAAAACTAACTCTCCTTTTAACTCTCCCGTATGGCGAGTTCTAAAGGCAGACGGAAAGTCCTGGTGGTTAACTATAGACTATAGGAGGATTAATAAAGGGTCTGTACCCATGGCCCCAATTGTAGCAGACATGACACAGGTTATACAGAAAGTACAAGCCACCTCCAAATACTTCTCAGTGATCGATTTGGCTAACTGCTTTTTTGCTATACCCCTACACCCAGAGTCCCAGGATAGGTTTGCATTCACCATAAACCACCAACAATTTGCGTTTTGCCGACTACCACAGGGTTTTCAAGATTCCCCCACTATTGCACACACATGTGGTAGATATGTTGGATTGTCTGAACCAGCAGGAAAGATCATTTGTCTTCTCCTATGTTGATGACATTCTGATTTTTGGGAACACCAGGGAACAAGTACAAAAACTTACTGAAAATGTTTTGGCATTAATCCAAGAAACAGGGTTTAAGGTAAATTTAGAAAAAGCACAATTGGTGCAACCACAGGTCACTTACTTAGGTATAGTGATTGGGAAGGAGGGGAGGCAAGTGGATCAGTGCAAGGTGAAAGCATTACTGGGTATGTCCGCCCCTACAGATGTGCACTCTTTACGAGTTCTGCTGGGTGGGTTCAATTTCCTATGGCCACATATCCATAAATATGCAGAGATCACACTTCCCTTATGGAAGTTATTAAAGAAAAAGACACAATGGGAATGGGGACCAGAACAAGAGTCAGCCTTAAATACCTTAAAACGAAAGGCTGTCTCAGCCCCGACTTTACGCTTCCCTGATGAATCAAAACCCTTCGTTATCAGACTAGCTGCAAATGAGGTTGCATTGGCAGCTACTCTCTTACAAAACAATGAGGAAGGCAAACTAGTGCCTGTAGCATACGATTCTAAAAAACTTCAAGGTGCTGAGCTGAATTTTGACCCTTGTGAACATGAATGTTTAGCAGCCGTTTGGGCAATCCAGTCCTTTGAACCTCTCACGAGCACAGCACCGATCACAATTCAAAGTACTCATACTCCCCTCAAATATATCTTATCTGGCAAATTGATCGGGAGTAAGATCTCCAATACATGCATGGCTCAATGGACCCTCATCCTGGTCAATAGAGGGGTCGTTACCGAAACAGTATCTAAACCTGATTTATTGACTCATGCTTTAATTGAAAAAGGGACTAAGCATGAATGTCCCGAGATTACTTTAGAACAGAGAATCGCACTGGTGGAGGCACCCCCCTTAAGGGATTTAGACACAGCAGGGAAGGAGAAGCATATCTGGTTTACTGATGGCAGCTCGGTAGTAATTAAAGAGAAACGGTATATTAAGTATGCTGCTATAAACTTAGAGGAGGAAGTGATTCAAAGGTATTTGAATCATGGCTCAGCACAACATGCAGAGCTCCATGCCATATATCAAGTGTTAAAGTTATATGAAACCTCTCCCAGACCAATCTATATCTATGCAGACAGTGATTTTTGCGTGAAAGGCATACAGTATTGGATGTTTGACTGGCAACGGAATAATTGGCAGGGAGCAGATGGGAAGGAGATAGCCTACCTAGACAAATGGAAATGGATCCATGCTTGGGTGACAAGGAACCCAAATCAGTTAAAAATTCGGCACGTTAAAGCACACAGCAGAGAGCTCAGTGCTGAAGCCACGTGGAACAGCCGAGCCGATGCTATCGCCCGGCAGCAGAACGTAGCGGTTGTAACTAGAAGTCAGAACCGCGCTAGCAAGCTCATTTCTGACACTCTGCTGCCATCTAGCGATGTGAATAATCATTGCAGCCGGACCCCGGGAAAGACGGAACGGCAGGAGCTAATCAACGTGGCACATCAGTTCATGCATGAGGGGACAGAAGGGACCTTAAGGAGGCTAAGGCAGGTAGCAGACTGGGAAGGGGTGGAGGATGATGTAAAAACGTGGGTGCAAAATTGTGTGCGCTGTGCAAAGGACAAAGCCCGTCCCCCACACTGGCAACCAATGATGCACCAGAGACGGTTGGGACCATGGCACAGAATACAGATGGATTTTATTGATAAGTTGCCTAGAAGTAAAGAAGGATTCCAATATTTGCTGGTTATTATAGATTCATTTTCAGGATGGGTGGAAGCATTCCCCACTAGGGATAACAGTGCTAGAACTGCAGCTAAAAAGCTCTTCACTGAAGTGGTGTGCAGATACGGAACCCCTGAGGTCATAGACTCAGATAATGGAAGTGCATTTGTGAGACAAATTTTCACAATGATGTTACAAGCCCTAGGGTCACCCAGAAATTCCACATTCCATACCGACCCCAGTCCTCTGGCCAGATGGAAAGGATGAATCGCACAATTAAAGAGGCACTGCGAAAAGTAGTAAACCATACTGGTAAGGACTGGCCTGAGAAACTACCTCTGATCTTAGCTGCCATTCGCAGTAGTGACAGGCTGAGAACTAAGATCCAGCCATACCAAATTCTTTTTGGTCAACCAATGAAGTTAATGATTGATCCTGAACATTTTACTATACACCCAAAGGATCATCCTACAGCCAACCAGAATGGTTATTTCCATTAAAACAATTACAAGAGGATAAAACCACATTACAGTACAGGATCAATCAGGCTATTGAACATATGAATGAGAAATGCAAAAGCAAAGAACCAATGAACCCACTTTATGGGAAGTTGGAGATCAAGTAATGTATTTAAAATTGGGTAAGAAGGATCACATCTTAGAATCTAAATGGGTGGGTCCATATTCCATAGTTGACCGTCTCAGTCCTCTGGTATGTTGCATTGAGAAAGATGGTAAACTTAAATGGGTCCATGTGTCCCAGATAAAACTGTTTTCTTAATAGCATGTGCTTCATCCCTTTGTAGGTATCACTGGCATCAAATCCCTTATAAGGAATCTAGAGAGCTTCAGCTGATTGCCTCCAACCGGAATACTGGTATTATAAACTAATCAACAATTTTATTTCCCTCTCACAAACTGTGCAAGCGCTTACAGGAGAACTCCACTGGAAGCAAAAATGTTACTATTTTGGGGATTCCTGGCACAATTATTCACCTTGGGGACATCCAATGCACATTGGGGGATGCAGTGGTTCAATTTTACCACTGGAAACCAGATCCAAATTGTACCAATATCTAACCATACGTTACATGGACCCTTTGAACTACTTACATTACATGTCTGGGTAAATATCACACCTTATGACCATGATTGTATATTTGAGGTTAGCTCACCTACCCAGCCTATAGTAGATCACAATCATCATTGTCACCCCATCCTCCCTGGATACCATACATTCCCACCCTTTAAACCAGGACCCCTAGAGACCCGGACAATAACAGTAAGGGTGAATGAAACCAAATTAGTAGGAAGTACAACAGTACTGTTTTTAAATGGTCCACAACCCATAAAAATACCCTGTCCTCATTTGCTTAAGATGCAGCCTCCCATAGAGGCACAAGTGGCGCCATTAATTGTAACCCTGCACCTTTCAATAAACTGGACCAGGAATAATTTAACTCTGTCGGCCAGAATGTGCACACTATAGCTCCCCCTCTTTGAAGCATGGTTCAAATCCTTACAACCAGAGCATCAGATAACAGATACCTTGTTAGGAGGTATTGTTGTCCCACAAACTTATACAGGATTGTTTTAGGGGTTAAGACAAAGATGCCACATTTATTATGATAACAATTTGATTTATGACCAATAACTAATATCTTAATCCTAATACACACACATTATACCTAATACCTATAAACACACACACACACATACATTCACACACACATCCATCAGATGTTCTGCAGCTGCTGCATAGTTACCAGTCCTGCTTGAGTCTGTGGCTTGAGTTTGCAGCTTGGGTTCGTAGCTTGTGGCGGCTAACTGGCCAGGAAAGCCGGGCACAAGGACGAGCTGGGTCTCTGTTGGGCATGCACCAATGCCCTTCCATGTTGGCAGCAGAATGTTACCCTCCTCCAAAGTTTTCCATCTCACCCATCCTTTTTGTAGGCTTTAGTTTTAATCTAGAGTCGATAGGTCTTGCTGTGTCACGCTGCCTCTGGGTTTGGTGATTGATCACCCGTCAATTGCAGACATGACTTTCAGCCTTGGACCGGGCTTTGATCTTCCTTCTATTGTACCTTTTCTTTTTAGGGTGGATTCTTTTTACTTTGTTAGGGCTCTTGTCTGCATCTTCAGCCGTTGGTGTTTGAACTCTATTTAATCAGGACAGGCTGGGGCTGGAGGTTGATTCCATCATCCATACATACCTCATTCACACATCTAAACTAAACTAATAAGATTACAGCAGGGTTTGCAAAAATGAAGGTTGCAGCAAGCCCTTACAAAATGGAGTAAGCGTTTTAAAATGGGGTTTGAATTACAATATGGCAAACAGTGAACAGAAGTTACAATATAGACAAGTATAATGGATGGCAAACAGTGAATAGAAGTTACACTGTAGGCAAGTGTAATAAATGGTGAACAGAAATTACAATACTGAAACAGTGCAAGTCTCAGTGATTTAAGCAGGAATTGGATTGATAGTGAAACTTACAAAGGCAGCTGACTGAACAGCTATGGCTCTTAACAAGCATCTTAATTGTTAATTAGCCAGTTATTGGGGTAACCGGTTTTATTAATGAATGTTGTTTCATTCATAAAACTTTACTTATGAAGTTACATTAATAAAGTAAACAATTAAAAACAATTTTATTCATGAGTCCTACAGTATAGGAGCAGGGACCGGAATTCTAAATTCGGTAGATCTAGAAGCACTGAAAAATAAGGCCAGTGTGGTAGAAACATTGCATCGTACTATTGCCCAGGGACAAGAGCACCAGATCGCTGAATTGGTGCAAACTGGGGTAGACACAATGAACTTGCAATGGCATACTTGGAAACATGTTAACCAGGCGTTCTGGGCTCAATATGCCACCATGAGGGACATAACGAACAAAACAGCATTAGCATTGTGGTGTTCTGAACAACAAATATTAGCTATTATGCTGACAGAAAGGGAAATGGACTGGGTACGAGCTAAAGATATGACAGTCTTAACTCCTCTGCTGACAAAACATAAAAATAACCTTTTCCTCCCTTATGTTTCTGGATGGTACAAGGCCCTGAAATCAAATGTGTACACATCAACCCTCATGGGGCACATCACTATACAAGTAATACGGGTCCAACCACACAAATATAAAGTTACTCTGTGGCCCTTCATAGCCCTCCCAGTTCTTCAGGGCAGACATCTTTGGGCTCCTCGATTGGTGAGAATGTATTTAAATGAACAAGGGGAAATCATAGACCATCGCTTGTGTTCCAGGTGGACTGCACAACAATGGGTATGTCCCACCTTACCAAAATTAGAAGAGCCCTGCTCCTTACAACATAAAAGCTTGGCAACTTGTTACTGGGATGAACTAAATAACGGTACCACAAAAGTATATTTTGATAGAAAAAGTTGTGTCTGTGCCATTGGATTAGAGAGGCTTGTATGGCAAGACAAATACATCTCAGAACCGCCCGTAAAACAGTGTATGTGTAATATAACTATGTTAAAAACTCCCACCCTAACCTATTACTTCCCAACTCATGAAGATAAAGGAACTAACATGCTGGATACCAGTAATATTCTAAACTTTAACTGCACTTTGTGAGTCAATTGGACAAATCTGTACAAACTAATACAGGAAAATAAACAAATTAGCCAACTGACTGAAGCCACACGGACCCAGATTAAAACACGCAGTTTGGCTATTTTACATCAGGGATCTGAAATATTAAGAGTATCTGCACAAGCAGAGCAAATCATGACACACCATTGGTATGATATTTTCAGGGGATGGTCCCCCTCCTGGTCTTCAACTTTAACAATTATGTTACATCCAATTGTTGTTTTCTTTATTCTAATAAGCTTAATGTTAATTATAATGTGTGGTATGTGCTGCTGGATGAAAAGGCTGTACTTTAAGCTAAAACCACAAGCTCACATTGTTTCCCAATATATAGTCTTAAAACAATTGCATAAAGTGTGACCCATTCAATGCCCCTGGATTGAAGGGTCAAAAGGGGGACAATGTAGAACCGATGTGAATGAAATTGTTTTTAGTTATTCACTGTATCATTGTAACTTCTGTTCACCATTTCATTACACCTGCCATTTTGCCTACATTGTAACTTCTGTGCAATATTGTAATTCAAAACCCATTTTAAAATGCTTACTCCGTTTTGTAGAAGGCTTGTGCTGCAGCCTCCATTTTTGCAAGCCATACTGTAATTTTATTAGTTTAGCTGAGATGTGTGAATGAGGTATGTATGGGTGATAGAATCAACCTCCAG
>NW_020696435.1:0-15789 GCF_002925995.2 Terrapene triunguis | reverse complement strand
CTGTTTGATTTTTGCCACTAGTTCACTCCAGGTTAGGTGTTCTAAATCCACAGTCCCCATGGTCAATTTTGTCTGAGAATTTAGTCCTGCATAAATGCTCTGTACTAATTCATGTCCCAGATACTGGAAAGTGATAATCCCATTCTCTTCTGTCTGGGGTAATGAATCAGAGAGAGCTGC
Organism: Terrapene triunguis; assembly: GCF_002925995.2. NCBI lineage: Eukaryota > Metazoa > Chordata > Testudines > Emydidae > Terrapene > Terrapene triunguis. The sequence continues at coordinate 15,609 of NW_020696435.1, read as the reverse complement.
CAGCATTTTCTTTCGAGTTAGGTAAGCTTCTGGGGCCTCTCCTGGTTTCTGATCTTCCATTATATACAGTTTCTTAAGGGAAGACGCAGGCAGTAATATTTTAAGAGCACTTATCATCCATTCCTGGGGTCCAGTGGCAGTCCGCTCCCAAGAACCTATGCCTATGTCTAGCGCATCTGCATCACAAGGAAAGGCGCATAACTGAGCCAATTGGGTTAAGTCCATGCCATCAGCAGAGGGGTACATTTGCCAAACACGGGCCAGCCATGCAACGGCTGTGTCACGGTTCAGTGGCCCCAGTCTCTCAGCAATAGCCTTGGCTTGACTAGGAGACCACCTTACTATGTCCGGGACCAGCTCTGTTGTGGGCAGATCGGCTCCTGCAACTATGTGTTTAACCTCCCTTGTGGACACAGGGGCAACATTATGCATGTGTGGCCAATTGGGGTTAAATGGGTTTTTGGGGAGAGCATCGTGGGGGATCTTTATTTTCCCAGGGGGCTCCAAATCACAATCTTCTCTCAACCTCACAGCTGCTACCACCCCCTTATGGGCACTAAGTTGGGCACGCAATTTACTAATCTTTGCCTCACGCTCCCGATGGTCTGCTGCTGCCTTTGCTGCCCTGTTCTCTTCTGCCAAGAAGAGAGTTGCAGCTCTTGCTTCTTCTAACACAACTTGTGTGTGTTAACTCTTTTCTATGCTGTTCTGCATTCCTGCTTGCCTTGTCTCTCTCCTCTTGTATATCTCTGAGAACAGTCACCATTCTGAGCTTTTCTGCTATCAATTCACACCCGTCTGTCTCACATTTATTCAAACACTGTTGTAACTGCTTTTTCTCAAGCTCTAGTTCCTGTCCTCTTTACCATTTCAACCATGTCCAGACATGCATAAACTAATGCCCATGCAGCAGCTGCATCCTTTACACTACACGTGGCTTAAAGGTTGTGCAATATTGTTCAAAGCTCAGACTAGCTTCACTCAGGGGATTCTCACCCTTAAAACACCCCCTTTCCCAGGGGCATTTCCCCTTCTTCATTACCCATCTCTCTAACCTGTTGGTTTTCTCCTGTTGGTTTTTTCCAGCCATCTGTTTCCTTATTTCATTAATGATCCCTACCAACAGCTCTTTCTAAAACCTTTATTTTTAAGGCACTACCCTTAACTCCTTATTTCACAGTTCTACAGGTATTCTAAGTACGATTCGTAACAGAAGGTCACCAAATAGTCTATGAGAGAGAGACCTTGCTAAAGGAGCTTGGTCTGAAAAAGGAAAAGAAAGCAAACTTACTCAAGTTTGTGCCTCAGTTTCTCTGCTCCACAGCAACTACTCAACAATTACCATGTGATTAGGGTCACGTGCTGCTCGCATTCTCCACCAATTTGTTACCAGCAAAAATACAATGGTTCAAGGGAGAACACTAGATTTGTTTCTAGGTAAACTGATGACTCAAGGGTTTTCTTTAGGCTAGACAATAGGAGCTGATCACTCTTGGCTATGGGTGATGTTTTCTTTCAAGGAGGTCACACTGCAACTAGGCTGCTTCAGTACTTTGGAGATCAATCAAGGATTCCTTCCTAGAATTGGTCTGATAACTGCTGAGCTGGGTGTGAGCAGGCATAGGTTCTTTAACATCTGGAGCAGAGATTCCCATGATGCAGTGCTTCCCTGCTTTTTCTGGTCCCAGAGTTCAGTGCGGTTCTCTGTTCTCCATTCTGTATGCAAATTGAGATGTCTCCCTGTCCCATCTTTCATGCAGATGAGGCTAGGAGAGTTGTCTCTGTTCTTCATTCTGTATGCTAATGGAGATGTCTTAATCTCATCACCCTTGTCAGGAGGGGTCTAGGTGTGTCTCCTATGTGCCCTTCACTGCTCTCTGCAAGTTTTTTCCTCTGATGGGTTTTGGTTTAAGCAAAGGCTGGTGGTTGGTGTGTGTGGGGGGGGTGTCTTTCATGAGTCAGACTGGATACTGCACCCTGGTTCCCCAAGAACACAGAAACTGACTGGTATCACTATGGGGGGAGGGGCAATTTTACAAAACGGAACTTTACCATCTTTCTCACCCACACCTATGTATTTACTTACAATACAAAACCTCATAAAACAACCAAACCAATAAGCAAAATATATTTTACTGGGCTTCATCCATCCATCACTGATGCTGGTGAATTTTCCTTTTCAGCTGTCTCTTTCCTTTTTCTTTTGAGCTTGTTTACCCTCTGGTCTAAGCATCTCTCATGTTTTGACCGTACTGTGGAGCAAACAACATTATTATAAAACACATGAAACCGTCTTATAAACTTAAAAAAATAAAATATTCATTAGGGTGTTTTTCTATTTAAAAAGTCATAGCTTTAAAACAAAATAATCCATTTCAGGCTGTACAGAAAACGCAGGTTTTGAGTTTATTTCTACCACTTAAAAAAACAACAACCCACAGACATTTTTTTAAAAATACATCTCATTTTGCAGAATAAAAACCAAACTGCTTTTAAAATCCATTTTGCACAGAAACCCTTGTTAGTTTGAAACACACATACCACCAGTTTAAAGCACCCACAGTTTGCAACCAAATACTTTTCAATAAACGCACATGCATTTAAAAGGCACATGGATGTTCTGTCCCCATCCCCCTGCCCTCCCAAATGTGTGTTTGGGCCTTCAGGTTAAAGAACAAGCAAAAATGTTAGTATTATCCCCAAATGCTTCAAACCCCTATAAATAAACAAACAACCCGTTTTAAAAACACAGCACATTTGCACAGTAAAAAAAGTCCTGTTAGTTTAAAACAAACAGTTTGCAACCAAATACTTTTAAAATACCCACACCTATTGTGACGGTACCTCCCATAAGGCTTTATGGAAATATGCTTAGAATGTGTTTTATGCTACATATGCCATGTAACATATCTCCGTAAAGGTTATGATCTACTGAATGTATTAATCCTATTTGTATGCATGTATCATTTTTGTTTTCAAAGTTATGAATGTTGGCTGTGTACTGGCTTGATTTCTAAATAACCTTAGTAGAGCATTTGGTCAGTTCCTGGAGAAAGGAATGTTGAAATTAAGTACCTAATCAAGAAACACTTAAAGGACAATGGATCTTGGAATGCTCCAATCCACATAAGAAGTCTACTTGAGGACGTTCAAGGTAGCATGTAAACAATGGATGCTACCTGTAAAACCTGAGTCATGCATGGACATGTGACTTGCCCGGGTGACTCCAAAACTCCATCTTGGAGCTGGACTTTGCATAGGAATGAGGAGGGGGTCTCCACCCACAAAAGAAAGTCTATTTAAACCCCTGGGAGACCCCTCCATTTTGTCTTCAGCTGGCTAAAGAGAGAGCCTCTCCACCCCCCAGGATACTTGAAAGAAACTGGAACAAAGGACAATGTGCAAGGGGTGTGAGTGATTGCTGGACCCAGGCTAAAAGGAGATTAGTCTGTAAAAGGGAGCATTCTGGACCTGGTGAGGATCTTATCTCTATTCAGTTCGTTTAGACATAGATTTGCGCATTTTATTTTATTTTATTTTGCTTGGGGACTTACTTTGTTCTGTCTGTTGCTACTTGGAACCACTTAAATCCTACTTTCTGTATTTAATAATATCACTTTTTACTTACTAATTAACTCAGAGTATATATTAATACCTGGGGAAGCAAACAACTGTGCATCTCTCTCTATCAGTGTTATAGAGGGCAAACAATTTATGAGTTTACCCTGTATAAGCTTTTGTGACAAAGTTCCTCCTCTATCTTGGTGGGTCCTGCGCTTATTGGCAGATTTTCTTGCCTCAGAGATTCACCATGTGGGTTGGGGAACAGCCCAGAGACCTTCCCCTCTGGGAGAACCCACAGTCCAGGTCAATTGGGAGGTTTGGGGGGAACCCGGGCCCGCCCTCTACTCCGGGTTCCAGCCCAGGGCCCTGTGGACTGCAGCTGTCTATAGCGCCTCCTGTAACAGCTGCATGACAGCTACAACTCCCTGGGCTACTTCCCCATGGCCTCCTCCAAACACCTTCCTTATTCTCACCACAGGACCTTTCTCCTGGTGTCTGATAACGCTTGTGCTCCTCAGTCCTCCAGCAGCGCAGCGCACTCGCTCACTCTCAGCTCCTTACGCCTCTTGCTCCCAGCTCCTCACACTCCCACCACAACTGAAGTGAGCTCCTTTTTAAAACCCAGGTGCCCTGATTAGCCTGCCTTAATTGAGTCTAGAAGCTTCTTCTTAATTGGCTCCAGGTGTCCTAATTAGCCTGCCTGCCTTAACTGATTCTAGCAGGTTCCTGATTACTCTAGTGCAGCCCCTGCTCTGGTCACTCAGGGAACAGAAAACTACTCATCCAGTGACCAGTATATTTGCCCTCTACCAGACTCCTGTACCCCACTGGTCTGGGTCTGTCACACTTCATACAGGGTAAAACGGATTTATTTGGGTTTAGATCCCATTGGGAGTTGGGCATCTGAGTGTTAAAGACAGGAACACTTCTCTTAGCTGCTTTCAGGTAAACCTGCAGCTTTGGGGCAAGTAATTCAGACCCTGGATCTTTGTTGGAGCAGATGGGAGCGTCTGGCTCAGCAAGACAGGGTGCTGGAGTCTTGAGCTGGCAGGGAAAGCAGGGCTAGAAGTAGTCTGGGCACATCAGGTGGCAGCTCCCAGGGGGTTTCTGTGATCCAACCCGTCACACCTATGTCTTGCACAGACCCCTATCTCACACACATACACATACAAACACAAACACACACACAAAAACCCAGCAGCTTTATAAACACACCAAACCAAGTTTGCAACCAAATACTTTTTAATAAACCCACATGCATTTAAAAGGCACATGGTTGTTCTGTTCCCCCCCATGTTTGTTTGGGCCTTCAGGTTAAAGAACAAGCAAAAATGTTAGTTAGTATTACCCCCTAATCCGTATACAACCTGTGTAATACCTAAGTTTTTTGGGTTTTTTTAATTTAACATTATTAAGCACAACTATAGTGAAAAATGTTTTTTACCTTGGCCTAGTTGTGAAATGCTGCTTAAAGTTACTGGTTCCATGCTAAACAGATCACACTGCAATAAAGACAGGCACCATTATTTACTAAGACAGCATGGCCAAAGAGTGGCATTACAAAATATATATTTTCAGAGTTAAAAACAGGGAGCAAAGCTCCTTCTCTTGCAGTCCAGCAGCAATTCAAGAGAGTTTCTGTTGATACCTGAGGTTTTAATACCATCTAACTTAGGGGGTCTCAAACACGCGGCCCGGGAGCCGCATGCGGCCTGCGGGGTTGTTTTCTGCGGCCCGCAAGCTCCTTGTGGCCCCCCCGCCCCTCCCAGCATTTACCTAGAGCGGCTCCAGCCCGACGTGTACCGGGGGCAGGGCAGGCTCCCTGCCTGTCCTGCCCCCGCGCCGCTCCGGGAAGCGGCCGGAATGTGGGGAAGGGGGGCACAGGGGTCTGTGTGTTGCTCTTGCTTCAGGCAGTGGTTCCCCATTCCCGCCCAATGGGAGCTGCTGGGGGTGGTGCCAGTAAATGGTTCTCTTTTACACAAAAACACAAGAGCTACGTTCTCACAAACAATTTATTTTTTATTTAAAAGACATACAGCTTCTTGAAAACAAACTAAGATGCTTCATTAAAACTTTTAGCTCACTTAAGGGCCAGAGACCTTCTAACAGAAACACAGATAGTCACAAAGCCCTTTTCAATGTTGTTGGTTTTTTTTTTAATTTACAGCTACCAAGTTTTATATCGCATGTTTGCCCCCTCACCATTCTCTAACTTAATCCTTTTAGATTTCTTACAAATAGTCTTTTTCTTAAGCAGGGTTCTGTAACTTTTTGTGCGGACTAGACGGTCAATATAACGCTGTAAGCAGGCATCTTCCAGTTTGGCCGTTTTCTTTAAAACACCGTCAGGGTCTCCACTGAATTGAACAGCATTTAACAAGGTCACCCCTTGCGCTAAATGTTCTTGGGTCAGGCACAGACATTGCATAGCATAACCTATGGCAATAACAGTGTTTAATAAACTTTCCAAATACAGCTCAGCACACAGGCCCCGGAGCTTGCACTTTATATCCACTGAAGTCCCAGTCACACAGCCATGGTGCCGTTGGGCTGGCGCATCTATGACACAGCCCTCACAATCTTCTAAAAGCTTTTCCCTAAGGCAGTGTTTAAGGACAGCATAAACAGTAAGGCGTACAATAGTCCGCATGACTTTTTTACGCTCATGACGTGGCACTGGCTCAGTTAGTTCCATGCCAAGCCTCCTCCTAAACTTCTCATAGCCGTCATCCTCGGAGTCCTCTTCAACAATTTGTATCAGCGTTTGGGTTCCGGCGCGTCCATCAATGGCTGGGCCAAAGGGCTCCCCTCGGTCACTCCCGCCTCCTCCTCGGAACTGTCTCTGATGTAGCGCTTTCTCCGTGGATGGTCGAAGACCCTTGGGGCTAAAACAAAGTCCAAAGTTCTCATCGGGGTGGTGAAGGAGTCCATATTTCCACAATTTCTAAAACATGCGTTCTTGGTAAAAGATGGACTCTTCTGCCCGGTGCTGGGACTTATGGGGTGATGGTACTGCGCTCTGATTGGCAGAGGGCGCTGGGAGGAGTTCTTAGAGGGGTCACACGACCCTCTTCTGGGCGGTTCACCCCGTCCCAGAACCTGCCCTGTTTTGGTCAAATCTGCTCTCGGGGCGGTCCTATGCAGCCGAAACCCCGTCGCGTCTGATAGAGGGCGATGGGAGGAGTTCTTAGAGGGGTCACACGAAACACTTCCGGACGGGTCACCCCGCCCCAGAATTCCTCACCATTGGTCAAATCTCCTCTCAGGGGTGGTCCCCAACAGCTGAAACCCATCCTGATTGGTAGAGGGAGGTGGAAGGAGTTGTTAGAAGGGTCATATGACCCACTTCTGGATGGGTCACCCTGCCCTGGTACTCCCCCTGATTGGTCAAATCTCCTCTCCGGGCGGTCCTATGGGAGCAAAACTCATCCTGATGGTAGAGGGCAGTGGGAGGAGCTCCTAGAGGGGTCACATGACACACCTTGCTTCCAGTCATGTGGCCACCTTGACCCCAGAAGTAATACCCCCATGGGGCGGGACTTCCGGTGACAGGTGAGCAGGGGTTAAGGGGTCAAGGGGTGGAGTTTGAGGGGTCATGGGGTGGGGTTCGGGTTTGTTTGACGGTAGGGCCCTTATACTACTAAGAGCAGGATGAAGTCCAGCTCGAAGAAGTGTTTGGGGGAGTTACTTTGTAAATTATCAGCTTGGTCCGGGACCGCCTCTGCTGCTATCTCAAGCCCCGATGGTACCTCTATTACTAGAAGAGAACCGGTCTGGGACAGATCTCTCTCCAGCAACCTGTGTGATAAAGGAAGAAGACACACACACACAAATATTAGCTTCTCAGCAATGTCCTTGTCATCTTTAATTGCTCTCTTGAAGCCACCCGTTCTTTCACAGGCTTCTGATCTCCTTAAAGTGTTTTTTTAGTGTTTGTCTATATCCCTTCCAACTACACACTCAGCCCGGCAGAAGAGTCTGTCCTATCTCAGGGATTCTCTTTCTGCCCTGCCACCCCCACAAACATGATACAGTTCTGCGGCGATCTGGAAGCCTACTTTCGCCGTCTCCGACTCAAAGAATACTTTCAAGATAACACTGAACAGCACACTGATACACAGATACCCTCCCACCAACAGCACAAGAAGAACTACTCCACATGGACTCCTCCTGAGGGTCGAAACGACAGTCTGGACCTATACATAGAATGCTTCCGCCAACGTGCACAGGCAGAAATTGTGGAAAAACAACATCGCTTGCCTCATAACCTAAGTCGTGCAGAACGCAATGCCATCCACAGCCTAAGAAACCACCCTGACATCATCATCAAAGAGGCTGATAAAGGAGGTGCTGTTGTCCTCATGAACAGGTCTGACTACCAAAAGGAGGCTGCCAGACAACTCTCCAATACCAAATTCTACAGGCCACTTCCCTCAGATCCCACTGAGGAATACACTAAGAAACTGCACCATCTACTCAGGACACTTCCTACACCTACACAGGAACAAATCAACATAGAATAACCCCGGTTGGGGCTCTAAGGGTATCTACTACCCAAGATCCACAAACCCGGAAATCCTGGACGCCCCATCATCTCGGGCATTGGCACCCTCACTGAAGGACTGTCTGGATATGTGGACTCCCTACTCAGACCCTACGCCACCAGCACTCCCAGCTATCTCCGTGACACCACAGATTTCCTGAGAAAACTACAATGCATTGGTGACCTTCCAGAAAACACCATCCTAGCCACCATGGATGTAGAGGCTCTCTATACAAACATCCCACACACAGATGGAATACAAGCTGTCAGGAACATTATACCTGATGATGCCACAGCGCAACTGATTGCTGAGCTCTGTGACTTTATCCTCACACACAACTATTTCAAATTTGATGACAATATATACCTCCAGACCAGTGGCACCGCCATGGGCACCCGCATGGCCCCACAATATGCCAACATTTTTATGTCTGACCTGGAACAACGCTTCCTCAGCTCTCGTCCACTCATACCCCTTCTCTACCTACGCTACATTGATGACATCTTCATCATCTGGACCCATGGGAAGGAGACGCTGGAAAAATTTCACCACGATTTCAACAGCTTCCACCCCACCATCAACCTCAGCCTGGACCAATCTACACGGGAGGTCCATTTCGTAGACACCACGGTACCAATAAGTGATGGTCACGTTAACACCACACTATACCGAAAACCCACCGACCGCTATGCCTACCTTCATGCCTCCAGCTTCCATCCGGGACACACCACACGATCCATTGTCTACAGCCAAGCACTGAGATACAACCATATCTGCTCCAACCCCTCAGACAGAGACCAACACCTACAAAATCTTCACCAAGCATTCTCAAAACTACGATACCCACACGAGGAAATAAGGAAACAGATCAACAGAGCCAGACGTGTACCCAGAAGCCTCCTACTGCAAGACAAGCCCAAGAAAGAAACCAATAGAACTCCACTGGCCATCACATACAGTCCCCAGCTAAAACCTCTCCAACGTATCATCAGTGATCTACAACCCATCCTGGACAACGATCCCTCACTTTCACAGGCCTTGGGTGGCAGGCCAGTCCTCGCCCACAGACAACCCGCCAACCTGAAGCATATTCTCACCAGTAACCACACACCGCACCACAGTAACTCTAACTCAGGAACCAAGCCATGCAACAAAAGTCGATGCCAACTCTGCCCACATATCTACACCAGCGACACCATCACAGGACCTAACCAGATCAGCCACACCATCACCGGTTCATTCACCTGCACGTCCACCAATGTAATATACGCCATCATATGCCAGCAATGCCCCACTGCTATGTACATCGGCCAAACTGGACAGTCCCTACGTAAAAGGATAAATGAGGACACAAATCAGATATTAGGAATGGCAATATACAAAAACCTGTAGGAGAACACTTCAACCTCCCTGGACACACAATAGCAGATTTAAAGGTAGCCATCCTGCCACAAAAAAAACTTCAGGACCAGACTTCAAAGAGAAACTGCTGAGCTTGAGTTCATCTGCAAATTTGACACCATCAGCTCAGGATTAAACAAAGACTGTGAATGGCTAGCCAACTACAAAAGCAGTTTCTCCTCCCTTGGTGTTCACGCCTCAACTGCTAGAAGAGGGCCTCATCCTTCCTGATTGAACTAACTTCGTTATCTCTAGCCTTATTCACTCTTGCTTGCATATTTATACCTGCCCCTGGAAATTTCCTCTACATGCATCTGAAGAAGTGGGTATTCACCCACGAAGGCTCATGATCCTATACGTCTGTTAGTCTATAAAGTGCCACAGGACTCTTTGCTGCTTTTATATATCCCTTCAGTTATTTGCTCTTCACAAACCATCTTAGCACTTCTACTTTCCCGCTTACATGCTACCTGCTGTAACTTAGGCTTCTGCCTCTTTTAAAGAATTTGTTCAGCTCAAATAACCTCTTGGCTATTGCTATTATTAGTGGTCCTGCTGGTTAGGAGCTCGCTTCGCTACAAAGCCAATGTAAAGAGCTCAAACTCCCTCTCCCTAAGCAAGAGCTGGCCCCCCGCAGTTTGTCCTCCGAGGGGGAGGGGCAGGAGAGTCGCTTTTTAAAGGGAGTTTTCTGACATCCAGGGTCACATGTTGGGCGAGCCCAGGCCCTGCAGCCGGAGTGAAGGAAATTCTGGCTGCTGCAGCCTTATTCCTCTCTTGCTCTGTGGATTGGGGCTGTGAGAAGTGACGCTGGGTCTGCTTGCAGCCTACAGTTCAGCCTGCGACTCTACGCCACCCCCTGCCCACCCTTCTTGGGCTGACTGCAGCCTCTCCAGGTATTTAAGCACCAGGCCTAGGCTAGCCTGCTCAGCACCTGGCTGGGTTCTGCCTAGTGAGCAGCTGGCAGGGTCAGCCTCTGACAGAACTAATGCCCGTGATGCGGGGGAGGGGTTGGACTGCACACTCCAGCCCTGGGATGTGTTTCCTCAGCACCTGGCTCTGTTTCCTCAGCTCTGGTGCAGCCCTTTGGGGCATGATCAGCTGTTGAAGACAGGGAGGCTCAGAGCTAGAATTTCGTATCCCCATAAGCATAGCTGCGGCGGGGTGGGAGGTTGGGGTGGGGTCAGCTGCTCCGTGCGTGCAGGGGCTCTTGGAGCTGCCACTTGCAGGGGGCGGGCAGCAATCCAGGCTGGGTTCTGCACAGTTAGCACCAAATGAGGCTCGGAGCAACCCCCGGCCTCGCCCTTGGCTGGGGCTGCTCAGAGTCCCTGCCCGTGGCACCGCAGCTGGTGAGGGATTAGGGGGAAAAGTCTCCTCCAGCAGCCGGGTCTCCCACAGGAGGTGGTTTCCCTCCCTCTTGTGGAGTCCACCCCCTCTCTGCTTGCCACTGCCCCCTGCCTGCCAGGAACGACTCACTTCTGACTCCCAGATCCTGCTGACCAGCCATGGCTCCTGCCTGGGCCAGGATGGGAACACCCCACAGGGCAGGGAGTTTCAAACTATAGCCGGGGAGAAGATACCCCAGAACCAGCCCCGAGGGTTTTCTCCCTGCTCCTATGCTCTGCAGGTCACTCCAACTGGGTTCTGGCTCCCAGCCACCGTGCGATGTGGCTGCTGCCGCCTGCCCCTAGAACCCTGCCCCGATTTCCCCCCGCCCCTCCTCCCAGCACAGCAATACCCCTCAGCCGTGACTTACAGCAGGGCAGGTGGTCCAAGCCTCCTGCTCTTCTCTGGCTTCAATTGTCCATCATGTATCCTAGGGGAGGCAGGCGGGCCTGGTTATTTAACAGCATGCAGGGCACCAGCCACCGCTTGTATTTCTGTCCTTCAAGGTGCCTCTTGCCCCCAGTCCATCCGGGCAGAGGAGGGGAAGGAGCTGGGTGGACAGTCAGTCCCCAAGATTATTGGGACCAGCAGCTGCGGGTTGGGTGTTGGGTTCTCAGGGCCTCGCTGCAGGGTCTATCTTCACAGCAATTGCTGCTCCATACTCGAGCCTAGCGAAGGGGTAGGAAACATCCCACAGAATCAGGCGTATATATTCTGTTGCACCGTCATTACAGGTCAACTGTATAAAGCAACACACAAGGGCATAACTGCCTTTCATAAGTGAGGGTACTCCTAAGTCTGGGGGTAGCTGCATGCTCATGACTGCATAGGGATGTTACCCAAGATCTCATGTTCACTCCCCAGAGACTTGCACACCCACAATAAACTCCTCTCCCCACATTTCCTGACACCCTCCCTATTTACAACCAATGCAGTTGGCTGCTTTTTAAAGATAAGTGCATGTTGCAAACTCATGTTTTGTTATCCATTTCCTTCTTTGCAAACAAAGATTCAGGCTGAGAGAAATCCAGGCATAGTTCTTCCCGCAGGTCTAGCTACTTAGATGCTCTGCTCACACAGGCAGGCTGATCATATGGGCTGGACCACGCTGCTGTGTGGATGAGGGAAGCCTATGGAAGGTGGGGTGTAAAACAGCAGCTGACGTAGCCTAGATGGGCGCATACTCACTGAAGATGCTCAGACCAAACTTGGGTCAGGATGCAATGCTGAAACAGTCCAGCAGAGGGAGCCACCGCAGGAGTAATGGGCAGGCTGCCAGTAGATGTCCCCATATAGGCAAGAGAGCACTTGCAGAGACCTGTGAGAAAGCAGGAGGATATCCAGGTTACTGCCTTGCAGAGTTCCAGAAGGGAGGGGTCTCTTTCTCACCAAGATCTACCCGAGCTCTGATCTCTAGGGCAGGAGCCTTTTATTTGGCTCCACAGGCCTCACTCATACACCTGCCAACCAAGCAAGGCTTTCGAGCTCAGTTTGCACCATACAGAATGAACGGGTGGTCAGACTCACTCACCTCTAGGGCGCCCTTTTTGTATGTCTAGGACTTTTCCATCTTCTCCTCCTCCACCGAGGGGAAGAGGATGGAAGCTCCAGCTCCTGAATTGGGCTATTAGGGACACACACTGATCACCAGTGACTTATTGGGGAACTAAATAGGGAACCCTGGGGACAAGGGTATTTCCCCGACCTGCCTATGGTGGAGAAACATTAAGATTCAGGTCCCAGGAGTCCAGAACCTCTCTTGAGTTTGCCCTCTGCAATCTGTTATCTCTGGATGGAGCCTAACAGAAAAACAAGAGATTAGTGGCCAAGGGCACAGAGGGCTGCCATGTATACCCTCCGGGAACCAAGGCTCAGGAGAAAAGGCTAGTGGCCTGCCAAGCAGCAGCAGTCAGGCTTGGCCTTCTCTGGCCCCTCAACAAATCTTCCCCAGAACCTCTGAGTTACATGCAGGCTGCCTGGAGGGTATCGCTCAGTGAGAATTCACCTCTGGCAGGCAGCCCTATCAAGAGGGGGCGGGATCAAAATTACATGAGCCCAGGATGAGCTTCCTCTCTTGGACAGTAGAGCTGGGCAACCTGCTGCAGAGGCGAACGCTGCAAATCCAAAAAACATCATCATCATGTTCAGCCTCACCTCCACGAGCAGACGCCTGGCATGTAATCAAGTCTCCATTTTGTCCTCATCCAAAACCTGAAATCAAACTCTTACCTTCTCAACATTAAAGACAGTGATAGATGTCCTTGTTGTGTAAACAGGCAGAGAGGTTATGCAACTTGGGCGGAAACAGGCACTCAAATACTGCACTGATGGGGGCCTTATAAAGATGTAGACAGATGATAAGTAGCATCTTTATATAGGAGATCCTTGAACAATGCACCAAGCTATTGGACTCAAAGCAAGAACAAACTTCTCTTGTTCACCTCTCAGTAGGAGAGCTCAGGGAAGAAAAGAGTGAAGCCACAGCTCGTATCGAATCTGCTCTTCAGCAGACTACACGCTGCACATCAGACGTACAGCAGCAGTGTTGATGAATTAATCTAGTACAGTGGTTCCCAAACTGGGGTTCGCGAAATGTTACAGGTTGTCCACGGGGAAAAAATTCCCTAATGGCAGACAGAGCTGTCCCTAGGGACCCCGGGCAGCACAGGGCCAGCAGCCCGGAGCCCCTGGACTTCCAAGAGCTAAGCAGATCAAAGCAAGCATATCTATCACACTGAGAAGATTTAAACTTCAAAACTCCTTATAAGAAATGCAAAGGGAGGTGGATATTTTTTCCTGTTTTTAAAATTAAATAGGCAGCTAATATTGTTTTTAAAATTATTAGGAAGAATAAGTTTAAGCTTTGTTGTAACGTGCGTTGTTTGTCTGGACTGCTCAAGACCTGAATGCTTGTGTAGAAGGAACTCTAAGTTGACTTCTTAAATACCTTCATCAAGGAGTATCAGAGGTGAAACAGCATGAAACGTAGGAGCCTTGTCTTATAACAGGCTTATTCAAAGTGATACAAGCTACGAAAGTAAGATCTTGGAAGAGTGTTGCTGTTTTCATAATGTAATAAAAATACTGTAATGATAAATAATTAATAATGAAGTGTGTAATAAGCTTGTCATCAAAACAAATTTTGTATTTCCAAGATTACTGTTTTTATAATTTATACTCAGGTAAAGGAGAAAATCCCTGGAAATATTCATTTTGAGGAGGGGGTTCGCGAGACTTGACATTTTAGTGAAAGGGGTTCTGTCATAACTATAAAGGGAAGGGTAACAGCCCTCCTGTGTACAATACTATAAAATCCCTCCTGGCCAGAGACTCCAAAATCCTTTTACCTGTAAAGGGTTAAGAAGCTCAGGTAACCTGGCTGACACCTGACCCAAAAGATCAATAAGGGGACAAGATACTTTCAAATCTTGGTGGGGGGAAGGCTTTTGTTTGTGCTCTTTGTTTTTGGGAGGAGTTCGCTCTTGGGACTAAGAGGGACCAGACATCAATCCATGCTCTCCAAATCTTTCTGAACAAGTCTCTCATATTTCAGACTTGTAAGTACAGCCAGGCAAGGTGTGTTAGTTTTATCTTTGTTTTCTCAACTAGTAAATGTACCTTTTGCTAAGGTGTTTACCTCTGTTTGCTGTAACTTTGAACCTAAGGCTAGAGGGGGTTCCTCTGGGCTCTTTAAGTTTGATTACCCTGTAAAGTTATTTTCCATCCTGATTTTACAGAGATGATTTAGACCTTTTTCTTTAATTAAAAGCCTTTTTTAATAACCTGATTGGTTTTTCCTTGTTTTTAGATCCAAGGGGATTGGATCTGGATCCACCAGGAGTTGGTGGGAGAAAGGAGGGGGGATGGTTAATTTCTCTTTGTTTTAAGCTCCAAGGGGTTGGATCTGTGTTCACCAGGGAGTTGGTGGAAGAGTCTCTCAAGGCTACCCAGGGAAGGGAGTTAGCCCATTGGGAGTGGTGGCAGCGGACCAGATCTAAGCTGGTAGTTAAGCTTAGAAGTTTTCAGGCAGACCCCCACATCTGTACCCTAAAGTTCAGAGTGGGGAAGGAGCCTTGACAGGTTCACAGGTTGTTAAAGTGTGGGAACCACTGATCTAGAATGAGAATACAGTATCTGCACCATCTGGGTCCAAAATAGGGTAAATGCACACAAGGCAGACTTTTAATAATGCTTGGACAATACAAAGCCAACTCCCTCCTCCATGCAAGTTCTGCTGGTTGGATGTGAAGATACGAGGGTGGGGTTGCAGTCATGGAGGTGATGTTTTATAAACATGCTCCTGGAAGACCAATAGACTGCTTCTACTACACAGCCACTTCCTAGGGGAATCCAAAGAGACTAGGTTTCATTTGGGACACCTTCCAGAAAGCAGCTTAGGAGAGAGGTGCTACAGCTGCCTTGGGAACATGTACTTCCAACAGATTCTCTACCACCCAACTGGGAAAAGTCTCCATGTGTGTCAAAGACGGGACCGCTTATGGGCCGAAACATCAAATTCCTGGAAGCTGAGAGTGAGAAGTTTTAAAGCACCCCTTGGTGAAACTCCTCTGATTACCAGACAATGCCAGGATTAATTGCTTCAAGTACCATGTCACTAATCCAGCATGCCAGGGACATCACAAAGTGCAAAGGCAAACACGGTGGTTTGCGAGCAGCTGTTTTGCTTGACCTAGATACAGAAATCTGGTTTTGCCTG
>NW_020696434.1:0-4384 GCF_002925995.2 Terrapene triunguis | reverse complement strand
GGTCCTTGGTATGGTTAATGATAGCAGTACTCTTTGAAACCATCCCCACATGTTAAGAAGGTTAAAAAAGCCAAAAGACTGTGTCTTACCATGGCTGCCTGCAAGCTGAAATCTGTGACCTGGCACTGCGTGAGTGATCTCTCACACCAAACAGGCAGGCCCTCAATATAAGAGGAAAAATGCGACCTTGTAACAAAAGCACATGTGCTGTGTAATGTGAACAGCAAAATGTAACGTGAAAGAGTGTACCCATTGTTCTCTAAAATGTATCTTTTTTAACCACCTCTCCCTTCTCATCCACCAGCTGCAAATGTTTCTCCTTCGCAGAGGCTAGTGAATATTCGAAAACGTAAGCGAAGGACACGTGATGAAATGTTTACAGAACTACAGACTGCCTCCCACGCTGACAGAGCACAGCAGAATGCATGGAGGCAGTCAATGACTGATTATCGAAAAGCCCAATATGAGCGAGAGGAGAGGTGGCGGGCTGAATCGCGGGCTGAGGAGGAGAGGTGGCGGGCTGAATCGCGGGAGGAACAGAGGAAGTTGTGGGCTGAAGATGAGAGGTGGCGTCTGCTTGCACACAGAAAGCAAGAGTCCATGCTCCATCTGCTGGAGCATCAAACTGATATGCTACAGCGTATGGTTGAGCTGCAGGAAAGGCAGCAGGAGCACAGACCGCCGCTACAGCCCCTGTGTAACCAACAGCCCTCCTCCCCAATGCTACAGCGTATGGTTGAGCAGCAGGAAAGGCAGCAGGAGCACAGACCGCCGCTACAGCCCCTGTGTAACCAACAGCCCTCCTCCCCAATGCTACAGCGTATGGTTGAGCTGCAGGAAAGCCAGCAGGAGCAGAGACCACCGCTACAGCCCCTGTGTAACCAACAGCCATCCTCCCCAAGTCCCATTGCCTCCTCACCCAGACGCCCAAGAACACGGTGGGGGGGCCTTCGGCCACCCACTCACTCCACCCTAGATGATTTCCATAGCAATAAGTTTTAAAGTTTTAAATTGGAGTGTGTCCTTTTCCTTCCCTCCTCCCCCACCCATCCCGGGCTACCTTTCCCATTATCCCCCTAGTTGTGTGATGAATTAATAAAGAATGCATGAATGTGAAGTAACAATGACTTTATTGCCTCTGCAACTGGTGCTTGAAGGGGGGAGGGTAGGGGAGGGTGGGGTGGTTGGTTTACAGGGAAGTAGAGTTAACCGGGTGGGGGGGAAGGGGCGGAGGGTTCATCAAGGAGAAACAAACAGAAGTTTCACTCCGTAGCCTGGCCAGTCACAAAACTGGTTTTCAAAGCTTCTCTGATGCGCACAGCGCCATGCTGTGCTGCTCTAACCGCCCTGGTGTCTGGCTGCGCGTAATCAGCGGCCAGGCGATTTGCCTCTACCTCCCACCCCGCCATAAATGTCTCCCCCTTACTCTCACAGATATTGTGGAGCGCACAGCAAGCAGCAATAACAATGGGGATATTCTTTTCGCTAAGGTCTGAGCGAGTCAGTAAGCTGCGCCAGCGCGCTTTTAAACGCTCAAATGCACATTCCACCACCATTTGGCACTTGCTCAGCCTGTAGTTGAACAGGTCCTGACTCCTGTCCAGGCTGCCTGTGTACGGCTTCATGAGCCATGGCATTAAGGGGTAGGCTGGGTCCCCAAGGATCACAATAGGCATTTCAACATCCCCAATGGTTATTTTCTGGTCCGGGAAGAAAATCCCTTCCTCCAGCTTTCTAAACAGAGCAGACTGCCTGAAGACGCGAGCATCATGTACCCTTCCCGGCCAGCCCACGTTGATGTCGGTGAAACGTCCCTTGTGATCCACCAGGGCTTGCAGCAGCATTGAAAAGTACCCCTTGCGGTTTATGTACTCGGTGGCTTGGTGCTCCGGTGCCAAGATAGGGATATGGGTTCCGTCTATCGCCCCACCACAGTTTGGGAATCCCATTGCAGCAAAGCCATCCACTATGGTCTGCACGTTTCCCAGAGTCACTACCCTTGATATCACCAGGTCTCTCATTTCCCTGGCAACTTGGATCACAGCAGCCCCCACAGTAGATTTGCCCACTCCAAATTGATTCCCGACTGACCGGTAGCTGTCTGGCGTTGCAAGCTTCCACAGGGCTATCGCCACTCGCCTCTCCACTGTGAGGGCTGCTCTCATCCTGGTATTCTGGTGCTTCAGGGCAGGGGAAAGCAAGTCACAAAGTTCCATGAAAGTGCCCTTACGCATGTGAAAGTTTCGCAGCCACTGGGAATCGTCCCACACCTGCAGCACGATGCGGTCCCACCAGTCTGTGCTTGTTTCCCGGGCCCAGAATCGGCGTTCCACAGCATGAACCTGCCCCATTAACACCATGATTTCCACATTGCTGGGGCCTGTGCCTTGTGAGAGGTCTATGTCCATGTCCATTTCCTCATCACTCTCGTCGCCGCGCTGCAATCGCCTCCTCCTCCTCCTCCTCGCCTGGTCCTGGTTTTGCTTTGGCATGTCCTGGCTCTGCATATACTCCAGGACAATGCGCGTGGTGTTCATAGTGCTCATAATTGCCGCGGTGATCTGAGCGGGCTCCATGATCCCAGTGCTAGCTATGGCATCTGGTCTGAAAAAAGGCGCGAAAGTAGTATCTGACGGACCAGGGGAAGGAAGGAGGGAGGGAGGGAGGGAGGGGCGAGTGACGACATGGCGTACAGGTACAGGGAATTAAAATCAAGAAAGGTGGCTTTGCATCAGGGAGAAACACAAACAACTGTCACACAGAATGTCCCCCCCCCCAAAGATTGAACTCAAAAGCCTGGGTTTAGCAGGAGGGAGGGGGGAAGCAAATGAATGCAGAATAAATCTATTTTTTACATCTTAAGACGACGGTGCAGCATGACTGATAGCCCTTGGCATTTTCTGGGTGCTTGGCAGCAAATACTGGGCGCTTGGCAGTTAGCCTTCAGGTCTATTGCACAATCTGATACCCACAGCAGTATGACAACGATGGATACCAGTCGTAATATACTATCTACTGCCCAAAAGGCAAGGGGTTGCTGCTGTGTAGCAATGGTGCCCCATCCTACGCATACTACGTCTGATAACCATCATCATCAAGGCAAGGGGGCTGGTGCAATGCAGCCCCAGGGCTGCCAGCCCCATGTCTGCCAGCACCCAGATCGCCCTTGGCCTCTTCTGGGTGCTTAGCAGAAAACTGGGTGCTTTGCAGAAAATAGTATACTACGACTGATAACCATCATTGTCTGCCCAGGTGCCCATGATGGACAGCCACTGCTGTCCGACGAGGATGGTTACCAGTCGTAATAAACCATCTACTGCCAAAAGGCAAGGGGGCTGGTGCAATGCAGCCCCACGGCTGCCAGCCCCACGGCTGCCGGCACCCAGATCGCCAATGAAGGCTACCAGTCATGCTGCACCGTCTACCGCCAAAAGGCAGTTAGCTGCTGCTGCTGTGTAGCAATGCAGTCCCACGTCTGCCGGCACCTAGATGACATATGGTGACGGTGAGCTGAGCTGAGCGGGCTCCATGCTTGCCATGGTATGTTGTCTGCACAGGTAACCCAGGTAAAAAGGCGCGAATCTATTGTCTGCCGTTGCTGTGACGGAGGGGGAGGGGCCTGATGACATGTACCCAGAACCCCCCGCGGCACTGTTTTGCATCATCCGGGCATTGGGATCTCAACCCAGAATTCCAATGGGCGGCGGAGACTGCGGGAACTGTGGGATAGCTACCCATAGTGCAATGCGCCGGAAGCCGACGCTAGCCTCGGTACTGTGGACGCGGTCCGCCGAACTAATGCACTTAGAGCATTTTATGTGGGGACACACACAATCGGCTGTATACAAGCGATTTCTATAAAACCGGCTTCTATTAATTCGACCTAATTTCGTAGTGTAGACATACCCTTAGTTTAAAAAAAAATTTTTTTCCTCAAGCTCGTCTCCTGTGGAGACACTCTCCCCCAGGACTCCAAGTTCAATAATGCCAGGGGCTTCAGGATTTAAGAAATGTGTCTCCTGTCAGGACTCTATGCCAAAGTCCAATAGACATTCACGCTGCGTGAAGTGCCTAGGCGAGACACACATCCCTGCTAAGTGCCTCCATTGCACAAGCCTCAAAACCAGGGCTCATTGTGACAGGGACCTGCAGCTGAAAATGATTCTTATGCAGAAATCCCTGCAGCCACCTCCGGAGAAGGGCACTGTTAAACCCTCTCTGGGTACGTCTACAGTAACCGCCCGGATCGGTGGGTAGAAATCGATCTATTGGGGATCGATTTATCGTGTCTCGTCTAGACGCGATAAATCGATCCCCGAATCGACGCGCGTACTCCACCTCCTCAGGAGGAGTAAGCGGCATCGACGGGGGAGCCGCGGCGGTC
>NW_020696433.1:0-17516 GCF_002925995.2 Terrapene triunguis | reverse complement strand
GGGGGGGGGGGGGGAGGCGCGGCGGCGTGCGAGGGCTCCATCCCCGTGTCCCACTTGGGGCCAGGGTGGGGGGGTGGAGGCACGGCGGCGCGCGAGGGCTCCGTGCCCGTGTCCCGCTTGGGGCAGGGGGGCTGGTGGTGCGCGAGGGCGCAAAAATATCCTTGCGCCGGCATCGGGTCGGGAGGGGGGCGCCTGAAAGCCCCGCCCCCGCACCTCTGATTGGGCTGGACTCAGCCGCCCGCATTGCTGGCTCCTGTCGGCAGGCAGGCACGCCACCAGGAGCTGCCCCAGGAAGCGCTGCCACGCCAGCCTCGGGACTTTGTGTGCGTGGGGTTTAGAATCCCCCCGCGGGCTGCACAGTGAGTCCCCACGGGCCGCATGCGGCCCACGGGCCGTATGTTGTGCAGGCCTGGTCTTGTGGCATACTCGCGACATGTCTGAAAAGCATAAGACGCCATCTGCGGACAATGGCCCCAGTAGTCTGTAGACCAGAGCGACCATAAACATCTGCTTTACAAATGAAGTCATTCCACTCTATGCCCAATATACAACGTTGGCATTTTATGTGGAAAGCCTCCGGCCTGGTCTACACTAGGCTTTTATGTCGAATTTAGCACCGTTATATCGAATTAACCCTGCACCCGTCCACACCACGAAGCTATTTAGATCGACATAGAGCTCTCTTTAAATCGATTTCTGTAATCCTCCCCAACGAGAGGAGTAGCGCTAAATTCGAAATGGCCATATCGAATTAGGCTAGGTGTGGATGGTAATCGACGCTAATAGCTCCGGGAGCTATCCCACAGTGCACCACTCTGTTGACGCTCTGGACAGCAGTCCGAGCTCGGATGCTCTGACCAGCCACACCCCGGGAAAATTTGAATTCATTTTCCTGTTTGGGCAGTTTGAATCTCAGTTCCTGTTTGGACATCGTGGTGAGCTCAGCAGCAGTGGCAACGATGCAGAGCTCTCCAGCAGAGATGGCCATGCAATCTAATAGAAAGAGGGCCCCAGCATGGACTGATCGGGAAGTCTTGGATCTCATCGCTGTGTGGGGCGATGAGTCCGTGCTTTCAGAGCTGCGCTCCAAAAGAAGGAATGCTAAGATCTACGAGAAGATCTCTAAAGCCATGGCAGAGAGAGGCTACAGCCGTGATGCAACGCAGTGCCGCGTGAAAATCAAGGAGCTGAGACAAGGCTACCAAAAAACCAAAGAGGCTAACGGACGCTCCGGATCCCAGCCCCACACATCCCGTTTCTACCAGGCACTGCATTCCATCCTGGGTGCGGCCGCCACCACTACCCCACCCGTGACCGTGGACTCTGAGGATGGGATATTGTCCGCGGCCGGTTCCTCGTCGGACATGTTAGCAGATGGGGAAGATGAAGAAGGAGATGAGGAGGACGAGGCAGTCGACAGCGCTGACACCGCTGATTTCCCCGACAGCCAGGAGCTCTTCATCACCCTTACCGAGACCCCCTACCAACCGTCCCCATCCCTTACCCCGGACACAGAATCAGGGGAAGGATCAAGCAGTAAGTGCTGTAAACATGTAAACATTTATTTTTAACAGAACTGAAGTATTGACAATATTTAAAATGGCTTATTTCCTAAAGTGCTTTAAACATATAAACATGTATCTGCTACAAAACTGGACTATTTACAATATCAACAAAGGGTTTCTCATGATTTCTCTGACTTGGGCTCTTCACTATTTAGTCCCAACTATTTAAAAAATATTTTTCAATGTCCGGTCATTCATGATTATGCAGCCCAAGACGCTCCACTCTTTAGTCCCAGTGCACCTAGGCGAAAATGCGGTCAATGTGGCCGGGGATAGAGGAGAAATCCTCATAGGAGAACTCCTCGTAGGTCTCATGTAGGTACAGTTCGAGCCTGTTTATCAGGTTCCTGGGTAGGGCGATCTTACTGGGCCCTCCGTGGTAGCACACGTGTCCCCGCCACGCCACAATCAGGTACTCCGGGATCATCGCACGACATAGCATGGTGGCATACGGCCCCGGTTTCTGCATGCTTTCCCTCAGCATGCGTTCCTTCTGGGTGTCCGAGATCCTCAGGAGGGTGATGTCGCTCATGACGCCCTGCTTTGAATTAGGGAGGGGAATGTTAGTATTGGGACTGCTTTACAGCCACGCGGTGGAGGGAGAGGGGCAGCATACAGGGATCTTTCCCTGGGACAGCCGCGAGGGGGTGGGACAGGGGCAGAGTTGATGCTGTCCTGATTGCTGGCAGCAGAGACTGGCATTGCTTTCAATGTGAAAGGAGGCCAGTGCTACTAATAGAGTTTTAAGCAGCCAGAAGTCTACGGCTTACCATGATTGCCCGCTACAGAAGTTCAGGTCTCCAGCCACGCTTCTCAGATCACTCCAAGACCACCGCAAGTCCACAGGCACTGAAGGCGATGGCCGAAAATTCGACCTTGTCCTGAGTGCGCATGTGAGAGGTGCAGTGCATGGTCTTGTTCACAGAGAAAGACTAGGTTCTTTGTGTACAATTTCATTTATCTGTCTCAGGAATTCACTCCCTTTTTACAATTCACACAGACACATCTGCGACTGTCTCCCAACCCAGCCTGTCAGCACACTCCCAGAGGCTAGCGCAGATTAGGCGGAGGAAGAAGAAGACGCGTGAAGACATGTTCTCAGAACTAATGGGCTGCTCCCGAGCCCAGGCAGCCCAGCAGACACAGTGGAGGGAGAACTTGTCACAAATGCACCGAGCAGTCATGGAACGGGAGGAGAGGTGGCGTCAGGAGGACCAACAGGCTACTGAAAAGCTGCTTGGACTAATGAGGGAGCAAACGGACACGCTCCGGCGCCTTGTGGATGTTCTGCAAGACCGGAGGCAGGAGGACAGAGCCCCGCTGCAGTCTATCTGTAACCGTCCTCACCCGCCACCAAGTCCCACACCACCCTCACCCAAAGTCCAAAGAAGGAGGGGCGGCAAGGGCCGTTAAAACTTTCAGTCAACCCCTGCAGACTGCTCTAGCACTAGAAGGCTGTCATTTCTCCAAAATTTGATAAGTCCTTTCCTACCCTCCTCACACAAGCCCCCGTCCAAGTTTCGCCCCCCACGTTTCATGTGTGGTTCACAATAAAATGTTTGTTTCTGTTCATTACTGTTTCAGTCAGGTTCTTTTGAGGGAGAGTCTGTCTGGAGGGGGGGAAGGGGCTTGGTAATTGGACAGGACAGTGACCTTTAGCAGGGTACAGAGGCGGTGTCAGGTCCAGCATCAGGACACATACACAGTGCAGTCACTGGTTACCCTGGTCAGTCTGGGAGGTGGTTTTCATGTTCTGGGGGGGGGGGGTTGCTCTGTGACTTTGTGGCGGGGGAGGGCAGTTACAGATCTTATGCAGCGGTCCTTATCCTGGCTCACAGATCCACGCAGCAGGGGATCTGTAACCCTACCACCCCTGCCAGAAAGTCACATAGCCGACACATACACGCAGTCCCCCCCAGGAGTGCTGGCAGGCTCCATTGAAATAACCAGTGCACCAGTGCGGAGCCTGTCATTCCAGGAGTTTAGAAGCATCATTTGCATCAGAACACTAAACCCGCCCCCCGCCACAGTCTGCGTCCCCGGTTTAAAACATTCCCGCGAAAACAGCAATACAGACAACGGTGTTCATTAACAAAATAGAAATGATTTTATTTTTTGGGAAGGGGAAGGGGGTGAAGGGGGTATGTAACTGGAGAGGATAGTCAAAATGAACTGGGTAAAGAAACGGGGGCAGGTTCAGCTTTTCTGTCCACAAACTGAAAAGTCACAGGTTGCCCTGCTCACTCAGGAACCTAGCTTTCAAAGCCTCCCGGATGCACAGGGCGTCCCGCTGGGATCTTCTAATCGCCCGGCTGTCTGGCTGGACGTAATCAGCAGCCAGGCTATTTGCCTCTAGCTCCCACCCCGACATAAAGGTCTCCCCCTTGCTCTCACACAGATTGTGGAGCACACAGCAAGCTGCTATAACAATGGGGATATTGGTTTCACTGAGATCACAGCGAGTGAGTAAGCTTCTCCATCTCCCTTTGAGACGGCCAAAAGCACACTCCACCACCATTCTGCACTTGCTGAGACGGTAGTTGAACAGTTCTTTTTCTGTGTCCAGGGCGCCAGTATAGGGCTTCATGAGCCAGGGCATTAGCGGGTAGGCTGGGTCCCCGAGGATGACTGTAGGCATCTCCACATCCCCAAGAGTTATTTTGTGGTCTGGGAAGTAAATACCTTCCTGCAGCCGTCTAAACAGACCAGAGTTCCTGAACACGCGAGCGTCATGAACCTTGCCCGGCCATCCGACGTGGATGTTTGTAAAACGTCCCCGATGGTCCACCAGTGCTTGCAGCACCATTGAAAAGTAGCCCTTTCTATTGATGTACTGGCTGGCCTGGTGGTCCGGTCCCAGGATAGGGATGTGAGTCCCATCGATAGCCCCACCGCAGTTTGGGAATCCCATCGCGGCAAAGCCATCTATGATGACCTGCGCGTTTCCCAGGGTCACTACTTTTGAGAGCAGTACCTTGACGATTGCGTTGGCTACTTGCATGACAACAACCCCCACGGTAGATTTGCCCACACCAAAGTGGTTCGCGACTGACCGGTAGCTGTCCGGCGTTGCAAGCTTCCAGAGGGCTATGGCCACTCGCTTCTCAACTGTGAGGGCTGCTCTCATCCTGGTATTCTGGCGCTTCAGGGCAGGGGACAGCAACTCACAAAGTTCGAGGAAAGTCCCCTTCCGCATGCGAAAATTTCGCAGCCACTGGGATTCATCCCAGACCTGAAGCACTATACGGTCCCACCAGTCCGTGCTTGTTTCCCGGGCCCAGAATCGCCGTTCCACAATATCCACATGACCCATTGCCACCATGATGTCCTGGGCGCTGGGGCTCGTGGTTTCTGACAGCTCTGTGCTACTCTCCGACTTCAGGCCATCACGGCGGTGTCGTAGCCTCCTCGCCTGATTACTCTGCATCTGCCTCAGGGTAAGGTGTATGATAAGCTGCGAGGTGTTGAGAACGGCCACAACTGCAGCGATGGTCGCAGCGTGATCCATGATCGCAGTGCTGTGGCGTCCGCGCTGTCACTGACCAGAAAAGTGCGCAAACTGATTTCCCGCCGGTGCTTTCATGGAGGGAGGGAGGGCGTTAGTGACGCACGGATGACGACACATTTTTTTACCCAGAAGGCATTGGCGGCTCGACCCAGAATTCCGATGGGCAGCGGGGACTGCGGGAACTGTGGGATAGCTGCCCACAGTGCACCGCTTCCAATATCGACGCTCGCCCCGTTAGTGTGGACTCACAAAGTCGAATTACTCTCCTTGGTGTGGACACACACGTTCGACTTTGCAATATCGATTCCACATATTCGATTTAAGTAAAATCGAACTACCCTCGTAGTGTAGACATACCCTTTGCCCACTCTGAGTGGTGCAGTCCCAATGTTTCGCAACCGTACAGCAGTACAGAGAGGATACAGCTCGATTAGATCCTGAACTTGGTTGTCGTGCCGAGATGATGTTGATTCCGTATTCATTGTAAACGACCCATGACAGAGGCTGCAGTGCCACACTCAGGCACCTAAATAAATGGCCTGACCTTTCTCAAATGCTGAATACCAAGAACTTCTCACTCGAATCTGCCGAAGCCGTGGCTGTTCAGCTCCTCTGCAAATCAATCCACTCGTTTAGATGCCTGAATATGAACGTTAGTGCCAGATTTTGGACAGTGACATAGGAAGACATTGGCCTGAGCCTATGCATGGACTCTCATCCTACAATCCAGCCCCTCAACAGATACATCCCAGCTTCTGACTGTGAGCCATTCAGCTACAATGGGGAGGCCTAGATGCTGTAAGTGAATTAACATGTAATGATAGATAGACAGATAGATAGATAGTATAAGCTATTCTTTCTACCATCTGCCGTATGGATTTGCTCTGTAGAGCTTGCTGTCCCTGTTACTCATGGGTATTTATGTTCCAGAGCCCCACATGAGAGAGGGAAGGATTTCAGGCCCAAGGCCCAAGTGGGGCAGGAAGAAGCACACGCTCACCTCAGTTGCCTTCTTTGCTGAGGTAAGTTTTGTTGACTTGTTGAACTGAGATTGCAGAGCGTTGCTCAGTCCCATATTCTCACAACTGGCAGTGCCCCATATGTATGTCTGGGGCACCTTGCATCCTCATTTCTTGACCTGTAAGTGGGGTGGCCTGGGGTTTATGTAAAAGGCAGGGATTGTGTTGAAACCATAATCATCCAGATACTTCTGAGGAAATCCCTCTGGAACAGTGGAAATAGCGTAGCATTTGGACATCAGTCCCTCGGTAATTTCCCAGATTGTGACTGCGTTTGATTTCCCGTGAGACATCTTGAAAACTGCTCTCTTTGTTGAGAGGCTGAACCTCTGAAAGTTCGCCCTGGAGAATGTAAGCATTGACAGGAGAGCCGTTGTGTTGATTCCCTAGGGCGCACTGTCCAGCACGCCGGCAGACAGACCCAGATCAGAAGGCCTGGACTTGGTACGTGAACATAAGTAATATCCTTAGGTTAGTGCAGTGAGGAAGCAGAGGTCCCAGGGTGTGGGTCAAGGAGATGGCAATGGGGACGCAGAGGCCCTGTCATGGCACCAATGGGGTCTAATTTGTACTGTGTGCTTTGGTCATCCACTGTGTGATGATCCTCTTCTGTAATGGGCGCCATCGGCCTGTAGTAATGGCTCCAACACCACCCTCCTCCCAGCCTCAGGAGAGGGAGGTGTTCCCAAGGGAGAGGGGGCATGGCTGCGGCATCCCCGAGGCTTCTCTGCTTTATGCTGGGGGCTGGCCCAATGGCCAGATGGCCTCCAAGTTGGTGGGGGTGGTGCACAAAAGCGGCTTTCAGGCACATTCTCATGCAGCTGCCAGGATCTGCACTGAGCCTCGGATCTGCAGAACCATATCACAGGCTGGGCCTCAAGGCTGGCAGGTTGGCAGATGCTGCACTGAGCAGCAGAGTTACTCTGTATCCTGAGTCAGGAAGCTTTTCTGCTGCTTCGCTGATCAGAGGAGCCTGGTAGTTAAATGAGGCAGGAAGATACACCTGGTTAATGCAAAGACACAGATGGAGCCCTGGAAGCCCGTATTTCCTGGTGTTTAGTCAAAGAAGATCAGGCCAGGGCAATATGACTTGACAGTCCTCAGCAAGGACTCATCAGAGAGACCCTCAGATGTAAAGAGGGAGGAGGTGGGGGATATTGGGTACAAACTCCCCAGATCCAGTTCCTTAGTCCGGGATCTGAGTGAGGGTGAGACCAGCCCATCAGTCAAAGGAAATAGTGGACAGTGAGATGGTTATAGGCTAAGCCTAGAGACGCAGGAATAAGTCCAACAAAGTGACGTCCCTTCCCCTCTTTGTTCATGGTGGCCTGATCCAAACAAAGCTCATGGAAGTCAGTCTCTCTGTTGTCTTTAATGGGCTTTGGCCCAGGCCCATGGAGAAGAGAATGTGTTCTTTGAGCTCTACAAAGGACAGAGCAGAGACCATTTCCATCATTAATAGTGTGATGATTGAGCTGGAATAAAGCTAATCCAGGGTTCCCCTTTCTCTGCTGTTGCTAAACTTCTTTTTTCCTTGTTGATCCCCCAACACACGAACTGCTGGGCACCGCCAAAGTCCACAAACAGGAGAAAAGAGGGAGGAGCAGCATCCGCCTGCTAAAATTCATGGCTGAGGACGGACCAAGTAACCTTTGACCCTGGCTAGCTCATTATGCGTTCCACAGGGGACCCTTATTACATAACAGTACAGTGATTGGCCAGCCCCAGGCTGGCAGGATAAACCCAGAGCACAGCAACCTCTGTCCTCATGACTGAAATGGGCTAGTGCCACTAGACTGGACCATGCCTCCTTCACCTCTATTACGCAGCAGTAAGGGTGTGAATCACAGCAAGGAGATCAAAGCTCTGTAGAGCTAGGGACAAGCTCTCTCCTCGCCACCTTTCATATGGCAATTCTGTGAGATTCTGACGGCTTCCTCTGAACCATCGGGTGCTGGCTGCTGTCAGAGATGGGGTCCTGGGCTAGATGGAACTCAAGTTTTGATTCAGTCTGCTAATGCCTATAGCTAGTCCTTCACTAGTCAGTACCAGACTCCAAGAACCAGCTCCTCGGATGGTGCAAATTGGCTTAGCACTATGGACAGCAATGGAGCTCTGCAAATTCACACCAGCTGAGGATCTCTAGCCCTGCAGCATCAGTGACTCAGGACACTGGAGTGTGTTGGCTGAGGCTTTGAAATGATCATGGCAATGAGAGATGGGCTCAGACTGGAAACCCCAAACCCAGCACTGGTAGACTTGGGGACGCTGAGATCTGGATCCAGAGCCAGAGGTGAATGATGTGACTTGGGGCAGTCGCTGATTACAATAACCCCTGGTGTGTAGCTAGGCTGTGTGCACTGCACACTGGGCTCCCAACTGCAGGATTTGACTAGTAGCCTTTTAAAAAAAAAGTTTTGAGGTGCAGAAGGACAAGGAAAAATGTGACACCCTGTCCCAGACCCTGAGCTATTTCTGTGGTACAGGGGTCCCTTTACGAACACAGCTTCCACTATCCTTAAATCCTGACCCTGTCCCTCTTCCATCCTGCACTGTCCTTTATACACAAAGGCCTTGTCTACACTTACGTCAGCACGTAGGGTGCGTGTAGCTACACGTGAAAGGCTGTGGTAGGGAGGGCAGCCAGGCTCAGCTCGGGCAGCTGCCGGTGCCATTCCCCACTGCCTCCCCCCGCCAGAGCCTTTCCCCACTGGAATCTTTCACTGCCGTGGGAAAAGGCTCTGGCAGCGGGGAAGGGGCAGGACTCTACCCTACTAAATATAGCAGCGTAGACACGGGAGGCCCTGAATGGGCATGTAGGGTGCATAGCCATAGGGTTCAAGCGTCCCTTTACTTGCCTAAGCCAGGCCTCACCATCTACACTGCTGTTACATCCGTGCTAGCAGGGTCGAAATAGCCCCAAGTGTAGACCTACCCAAAGCAACTGCCTCTGTTCCTGGAGTCCTAATTGACTGCGCTTGAACAGGCTTGGGGATTGCAAAGGAAGGCAGGGTCCAAGTTAACACCCTAGCCCAGCAGCAGCCCCTCTGGTGGGAATTCGTCCTGGGCTCACTGCAAGGAAACAGTTCCCCCTTAGGACTCTGTATTGTTCTTCCAAAAAATGAGTGCTCTTTGGGGTAAGGCAGAAACTAGTCATGTAAGCCACTCACCACAGGGTGGCGCTGATGCTTTGCCTCCCCTACGTTTTTCTCCTCCTAGGTCCCTTTGCGGCGGATCAGCTTATGTCCGGTCTCTGTGCTCCTTGATACAGTCTGAGTAGCAGGAGCCCTTCAGCCCCACGGTGACATGGGCTGTTACGTGTTTGAATGATTAATCCTTCCTCTACCTATTCCAGGCCAGAAGGGCTGAGGTGCTGTTTCCCGAGGAGCTGTTCCAGGACTAGCGAGGTAAGCACAGACACGGGCCGTGCACTACAGCTCGAGGTACACCCAGGAGCGCTACCAGCGTTTTTGCTGCCCTAGGTGAAGGAAGGTCCCGCTCCCGAAATGCCGCCCCCAACAGGCGGCAGAAGGTCCCGCCCCCGAAATACCGACGACAACCGGGGCAGCCGAAGATCTGGCCGCCGCGATCGCCGCCCCCCCTAATGTTAGCACCCTAGGCAACCGCCTAGGTCGCCTAATGGGTTGTGCCGGCCCTGGGTACACCCCTGTAACCCCAGAGGGGCAGGAAACGTGGTCCTTTCAGGTGGAAATGATGGTCGTTTTAATATGAGTGTAGAGTGTTTAGATGCAAGCTGGATGGATAGAAACAGAGAGTTTGGAAGATCAATATGTAGCTGAAGATCATTGTTTTTACTGTGGTTTTTTCCCCCTCTCATAGGAGCCTTTCCAAGCGTCACAGAAGTACGGGCCAGAGTTAACATGGCATCGAGTTGTTTGTTGCATAATAAAGCTGCTGCTGATTTCCAAGTGTGTGCGGCCAACTTTCCTCACTGTGCACTAGGCCGCGTGTAGCCATGTGACTGAGATGTCGGCCTTCTCTTTTCTGGGCACTGCACCTTTAATAGTAGAGGAATCGTGCTGGCTGCAAGCATCGTGGCTAGGGTTGCCAGGTGTCCGGTTTCCGAGCGGAACACCCGCTCGAAAAGGGACCCTGGCGGCTCCGGTGAGCACTGCTGACTGGCCTGTCAAAACTCCGGTTGGCGTGGGGCTGGCAGGTTCCCTACCTGGCTCCGCGCATCTCCCCGCAAGCAGCGACATGTCCCTCGGCTCCTAGATGGAGGGACGGCCGCAGCCCCATGCACAGCCCCCGCCCCGAGCGCCGGCTCCTGGGAGCCGCGGCCAATGGGAGCGGCAGGGGCGGCACCTGAGGGTGGAGGCAGCGTGCAGAGCTGCCTGACTGCGCCTCCGCCTAGGAGCCAAGGGACATGTCGCCCCTTCCCTGGAGCCGCCTGAGGTAAACACCACCCGGAGCCCGCACTCCAAAACCTCTCCTGCACCCCAACCCCCTGACCCAGCTCTGAGCCCCATCCTGCACCCAAGCTTGGGGATTGGTCCTGCTTTGAGCAGGGGGTTGGACTAGATGACCTCCTGAGGTCTCTTCCAACCCTGATATTCTATGATTCCCTCCCAGAGTCTGCACCCCCTCCAACACCCTACCTCAACCCTGAGCCTCCCCTGCACCCCAAGCCCCTCATCCCCAGCCCCACCCCAGAGCCTGCACCCCTAGCCGGAGCCCTCACCTCCCCCCCCTGCATTCCAACTGCCTGCCCCAGCACTGAACCCCTTCCCCCACTTGTCATCCCCAGCCCCACTCCAGAGCCCACACCCCCAGCTGGAGCCCTAACCTCCTCCCACACCCCAACCCCCTGCCCCAGCCCTGAACCCCATCCCGCACCCAAACTCTTTCCTGAAACCCACGCCCCACCCCCCTGCCGCAACTTGGACCCCCCTCCTGCACTCCAAACTCCTCGTCACCAGCCCGGAGCCTACACCCCCAGCTGGAGCCCTCAAACCCCAACCTCCTGCCCCAGCCTGGATCCACCTCCCACACCCTGAACCCCTCATTTCTGGCCCCAGTCCAGAACCTGCACCCCCACCCCAAAGCCCATGTCCCCTCCCACACCCCAACCCCCTGCCTCAGCCCAGACCCCTCCCACACTCCGAACCTCTCATCCCTGGCCCCACCCCAGAGCCCACACCCCCAGCCGAAGCCCTCACCCCCTCCCACTCCCCAACCACCTGCCCCAGCCCGCTGAAAATGAGGGAGTGGAGTGAGGGTGGGGGAGAGCAAGCGACAGAGGGCGGGGGGAATGGAGTGAGCGGGGGTGGGGCCTCGGAGACGGGGCGGGGCAGGGCCTCGGTGATGGGGTGGCAATGGAAGGGGCCTTGGAGAAGGGTCAGGGCAGGGGTGTTCGGTTTTGTGTGATTAGAAAGTCAGCAGCCCTAACGCTGACTTTCGGGGGCAGGGGGCAAAGCCGGGGGGCCTGCTGTAGTCTGATCAATGGCTGGAGTTCCAAGTGGTGCCTGTTGGCTCACAATGGAGCAAGTTCAGCCTTTCGAAAACTCAGCCGGGCATTTTGAAGGAGAATCTCAGCTTTCTTCTTCCTTTCTTTCAAGTGAATCGCTCTAGATTTTATGGCTGTGGGTAAATACTTGAAAATGTGAACTCCAAAGGCTCAAAAACCAGAGAGCAAATCATTTATTGATTTATTAAGCTCATGATTTGGGGGGACATGACATGATTTTTGAACATGGGGTGTTGGCCCTACTACCTCTGGGTCTAACCCTTGGCAGGGGGAAAGGTACTTCCTCCTCGTGGGTTGCCAATTTAGGTTGGACGTATTCCTGAAGGTTTCATAACATGACATAATCCTTTATTAAAGATTAATCTTGAATTCATGGAGACGCCAAGCCAATCCTGGAGGCTTGGCCACCCTACCTGCAGCACAAGCCGCCTTCTCTCAAGAAGAAACACCTACAAGCGGACGTCCTCCAGCTCTGCCCCCTCTCTGTTTTCTTGCTCCATTTTATCATTCTGTCTTCATCACAAATCACCCTTTCCCCTGCCCTGTGGGTCATTCTATCTGTTCCTCTTCCTTGCGTGTCTCTCTCCCTCCATCTTTGTTCCTCGTTCTCTGGTCCCACCTGTTTCCTCCCTCTACTTCATCTTCTGCTTTGCCCACCCTTGAGTCATCTCCTACCTAGAAATTTAGCCAGGAGAGTGGGGGTAACCCCCCAATTCTGGCAAAAAGTGGTGTGGGATCTTCAGCAACGACCCCTGATTGGGATCTCAGTTTTACGGCTCCTCCGGCAGGTGGCCCAGAAGCAGAGCACCCCCTAGCCCCACTGGCTCAGTATTGACACAAAGGACCTCCAGCTCCTGCATTCCAAGCAGTGCAGGCTGGAAGGTTCATAGTTGGCCAGGGGGAAATCAGACCAAATCTGAGTGACATTTGATGAGGAGGTAAACAATCATGAGTTAAAAGGTCTTGCAAAAACAAATCCTCAGGTGCCCACAGATGCTCCTACACATTGGCATTCTCTGACATCACGGCCTGCTCCTGTTCCTCCTCCTGTTCACGTGTAGATAAAAGCCTGAAACACTTGGAGAGCTTTAATTTTCTCTGCCCCATGCAGAGGTAACAGGATAAATGATCCACACCTCTGCTTACTTCTCTGTGGGGAAAACACACCTGTTCTGCATTGCTCGAGCCACAGGGTGACTCATGGGAATGCAAACGTTCTCACTGACCTCCCGAGAGCCACATCAAACACGGAGCCGTGGCAGGAAACAAACCTACCAGACTGTAGGTCACGGCAAGTTCGGCTCTGGACTGTATTTCACCTGCAAACTGTTAACAATACAGGCAGCTCCAGAGAGAGTGCCACCAAAACACCCCCGGTTCAGCTTTGTGTCGACAAGAGCAGCTAAGGACACGGACAATAACAGACCCAGAGCTAGGTTCTTGACACCACTGGTTCCCAAGGGCATAGGTTTCTGGCCCTATGCCCAGTGCAATTCAAATCTGTTATTATTATTATTTATTTGGATTTCAGTAGGACCTAACGGCCCCAGTCCATTGTGCCAGGTGCTGTATATGTGTTTGTTATTTATATTACCATACGATTTAGGCGCCCCAGTCATGGACTAGGCCCCTGTCATAACTATAAAGGGAAGGGTAACAGCCCTCCTGTGTACAGTACTATAAAATCCCTCCTGGCCAGAGACTCCAAAATCCTTTTACCTGTAAAGGGTTAAGAAGCTCGGGTAACCTGGCTGACACCTGACCCAAAGGACCAATAAGGGGACAAGATACTTTCAAATCTTGGTGGGGGGAAGGCTTTTGTTTGTGCTCTTTGTTTTGGGGGTGGTTCACTCTTGGGACTGAGAGGGACCAGACATCAATCCAGGTTCTCCAAATCTTTCTGAACAAGTCTCTCATATTTCAAACTTGTAAGTAAACAGCCAGGCAAGGCGTGTTAGTTTTTAATCTTTGTTTTCTCAACTTGTAAATGTACCTTTTTGCTAGAGTGTTTATCTCTGTTTGCTGTAACTTTGAACCTAAGGCTAGAGGGGATTCCTCTGAGCTCTTTAAGTTTGATTACCCTGTACAGTTATTTTCCATCCTGATTTTACAGAGATGATTTTTACCTTTTTCTTTAATTAAAAGTCTTCTTTTTAAGAACCTGGTTGATTTTTCCTTGCTTTTAGATCCAAGGGGGTTGGATCTTGATCCACCAGGAGTTGGTGGGAGAAAGGAGGGGGATGGTTAATTTCTCCTTGTTTTAAGATCCAAGGGGTTTGGATCTGTATTCACCAGGGAATTAGTGAAGAGTCTCTCAAGGCTACCCAGGGAAGGGAATTAGTATTTTGGGAGTGGTGGCAGCGGACCAGATCTAAGCTGGTAGTTAAGCTTAGAAGTTTTCATGCAGGCCCCCACATTTGTACCCTAAAGTTCAAAGTGGGGAAGCAGCCTTGACAGCCCCATTGTGCCAGGTGCTGCACAAACACAACACAAAAGACAATCCCTGCCATGAAGAGCTGACAATCTATCAATGGGATCAATCTTCACACTGTGCACAGTCTCTTCATAAGCGCACAGTCAACCTGTGGAACTCCTTGCCAGAGGATGTTGTGAAGGCCAAAACTATAACAGGGTTCAAAAAAGAACTAGATAAATTCATGGAGGATAGGTCCATCAATGGCTATTAGCCAGGATGGGCAGGAATAGTGTCCCTAGCCTCTGTTTGCCAGAAGCTGGGAATGGGTGATAGGGGATGGATCACTTGATGATTACCTGTTCTGTGCATTCCCTCTGGGGCACCTGGCATTGGCCACTGTCAGAAGAAAGGATACTGGGCTAGATGGACCTTTGGTCTGACCCAGTAATGCCGTTCTTATGGGAGACTCACTTTATAATCCAAGGCCAGTTCCCCTAACCTCTCTGGGCTTCAGTTTGCCAACTGTACAATGCAGCTAATAACCCTTCCCTCCCTCTGAGGGGGGCCAGAGGCTACCATGTACAGATATTTGTCAAGCGCTCTGAGGACATTGGATCACTGTCCCCAAAGAAACACAAAGTCTCCTTAGCTTAGTCATGCAGGAAAGCATTTAGCGATGCAGTGTCAAGACAGACCCTCCATTATAGCCTATTTCTGAATAGCTCATGGTGCACAAACACGATCATGGGGGAAATCTGGGAAATTAAAAAGAGACCCAATATGCTGGCCATAAATGAAATGGCAAGTGACTAAACCTGGCCTTAGCCCTTGTACCACCACAGCCAATACACCCTCCACCAGGGGCCTGCTACAGCAAAGCAGGAGAAGAGACAATAACTGCTACAGACCAGATGCACTAGTGGGAGTGTGTTTATATGAAGCACGAAGGACCAATAGGTCCAATTCAGGCCTGGTGGATGTCCAGGGGGCTAACGCTGAGACTGAAAGTAGCTCAGTGAGTCCAGTAGTTTGAGTAAAGGCCAGGTGTGTGGAATAGGCAACTTGGACACTAATAAGCCAGCCACTGACCACCTGATGAGGGTTGCCACCCGGCCAGTCCGAGTTCCGGCTTGTGTGTCCAGGTGCCATTTGACAAGCCCTGATATCTGGGTTTTTTGGATCTGGAGTGGAAGAGGTGGATCAGGGGGTGTGGTCTGGGAGAGAGGTTTATCTCACGGTGACACTAACACTTTTGACTGGCTGGCCAGGAAGTACCGCCCCCTCATATCTGAGGACTTCCTGAAACAATCAGAAACACAGATGGACTGGGGCTGCAATTGCTCTCCAACAGTCCCACCTCTGGGACCCACTTCTGGGATTCACAGCATGGCAGTCAGCACGTCCCAGAGCGCATGTGGGTGTCCAGGGCCATGGGGCTGGAATTCCACTCTTGCCCATCATAAATGCCAGCTGCCACGCTGCCGCTGGAGGGATTAGGAGCATTTAGATCCCAGGCTGTGATTAGGTCGCTGACGTTCCTTTGTAGAGACTAACACCTTTCACCTGGGATTCGGGGCAGGACTGCTAAGGGCGCAGCCGCAGAATGCGCCTGGTCCAGTGAAGGGGCATGCAGAAAAGAGCATCTGAGTGGCAAGGAATGGCTTAACTGGGCAGGGTAAGGACGTGACAGGTGAGGCCTCTGGTATGGCACTCGAGGTGTATATGTTCTGTATGCGGCTCCTCCAATACATTACGTAAAGAAGAACCCCACGGACTAGACAGTGCCATATAGGCACAACCCTGCGCAGGGCAAATCCACTGCCCATAGGAGTATGAGGCCCAAAGCTTGCAGAGCTCCCCAGCCTGGGCCCACGGCTGTGCCCCACAGGAGGGTGCAGGGTGCCCTCCCCTCTGCTGCTCACCAGCTTTACCTCTCCACTCCAGTCCTTTCACCACGGTGGCCAGTGTCCAAAAGGCTACTAGCCGGGAGCAGACCCTGCACCCTCCAGCAGGCCTGTTTCAGGACGGCATCAATGTGCATTAGGTACCTTTAGTTCCCACCAGCGGGGTCTACACGGGCTGGCTAGAGTGGGACGTGCGAGTGCTGCACAACTCACACCCCCATAGAGCGGACTGCGGCGCCGTGTAGACAACCCCATCGGTGCCTAAAGGGGCAGTTAGGCACCTAAATCCAACAATTAGGCACCACTAGCATTCACAAAAGCCCACTCAGCTGCTACCCTGTAGGCACCTAAAGCCCCTAGGCATCTACTTTTCCACTGTTGAAGTCCGTGAGGCGCTTACACTTGGTGGTGGTGGCCCCTGCGCAATAGCCCAGGAATCAGAGCTCTCACCCGGATCCAAATCCCCCCTCTGCCTGATGTGGGGCAGGGCCTCGAACCCTGCTCCCACCTCCCAGGAGAGTGCCCAGGCCCCTGGGCTCTGGGGTCTCTCTCCTGGTGAAGCTGTTCCCAGTGGTGCAGAAGCAGGCTGCGGAGCCTGGCATAGCACTGGGCCAATGCTTGGCTTCGGCGCCCGTCTCCCGCGGGGGAGTTGCTGTCGTGTTGTGCAGCAGATGCTCGGCTGCAACTTGGAGACGGGGCTGAAGATGCCTCACGCACTGGGCCCTACAGGCTCTAGCATCTGGTGGGCTCATACCCAAGGGACCAGTTAGGATCTATGATACACACAGTAATTCCTATCTTGGCCTGTAGGGGGCAGTCCAGTAGAGGGGTACAGGGTAACCCTGCCCCAGCGTGTTTCTTACGTCTGTTGCCTGGGGTGCCCCTGCCAGGCCGTCCCTATGTTAGAGGGCAGGTTTCCCTGTCCGGGGCTCAGTCAAGCAGCCTGGTCTCATTGGGGCCTCACCTCATTCTCCTCCTGTCTAGCTGCAGCGGTTGGATCACATCTGTTATTGCAGGCAGCTCCCCCTGGGAGAGACCATTAGGCTGCAAGCCCCAAACTCCCACCCGATTGACGATGCACAACCTGCCCCAGGCCCTTTCCATGCAGAGACGTCCCTTCGCTGTGGTCAGAACACACTGCCCCCTGTCCCAGGCTAATCCCTGGTGGCTGGGGCACTGCACTGCACCGTTAGTTCACATTAGTGCCCCATTGAGTGACTTGAAGGGCACCTGCCTCTGTGCTCCTGCTGCAGCTTCTGCAGCCTCTTCTCCTGGCTGCATCCCCTTCCCTTCCTCTGCCTCCAGTTCCCAGGCTGCTGGACCCCTCACATCCTCTGGCTCCCTAGTCCCTCTCCACTAGGCCGTCATAGCACCTTCTAGAGGCTGAAATGAATCCCTGCCCCTCCAGGAACGACCCATGGCTCCGTCCCTTGCCACCAGCCCGTTCTGAACCGCTACAATGGGCTCTGTGCAGACAGGGGCGGCCCTAGGCGAGCTGCCAGGAACTGGCACCCTAGGCAAACCATGCAATCGGCGCCCCCCCACCCCCAAGGGCAGATCTAGGCTGAGGTTTTTGGTAAACTGGGAAACATTTTGCCCCTTTTTTCCTTTTAATG
>NW_020696432.1:0-5671 GCF_002925995.2 Terrapene triunguis | reverse complement strand
ATTCTCTCCTGTACATACCACAGGATCCCTTATAGCCAAAACTCGACCTTCTGGGCATGCTGCAAAAGCCATTGATTTGACACTGTCTGCGGGAAAGCTAGTGGCTTTTCTCCTAGAGAAGTCAAAGAGAAGGGTGAAAGTAGTTTTTCTGCTGCTTTGGATTTATTGGCTGGCTGACTTAAATCTGTTCTGTGAATATGATTGTTTAATGATGCTGGGTGGTCTCACTGGGTTATTGTAAGCATAATTAATTGTTACGGTGCCTATGGCTTTATGTAGGGACTTTATATTCAAATATAGATACAGTAACTCCTCACTTAAAGTCAGCCCCGTAAACGTTGTTTCGTTGTTACCTTGCTGATCAATTACGGATCAAATGCTGCTCATTTAAAGTTGTGCAATGCTCCCTTCTAATGTCCTTTGGCAGCCGCCTGCTTTGTCCACCGCTTGCAGGAAGAGCAGCCCGTTGCAGCTAGCTTGTGGGGGCTTGGAACCAGGGTGGACCGGCAGCCCCGCTATCAGCTCCCCTAAGTTCCCTGTGCTGCAGCCACCCAGCAGAGTATCAATTCCTGGCAGTTCAGCTGTCCTTCCCCCCACTGCCATGTGCTGCTCCTGCCCTCTGCCTTGGAGCTGCTCCCAGAGACTCCTGCTTGCTGTGCAGGGGAGGAAGGGGGGTTAATATCAGAGTGTCCCCCTCCCCCCTGCTCCTCACTTACCCCTTCTCCATATAGAGCAGGGAGACAGAGAGAGCTTGGGGCAGCAGCTGCTGTCTCAACTTCCTGATCCACTTAAAAAGACAATGCACTTAAGAGTGGGTCGGCTTACTTAAAGGGACAGTGTGCATCTCTCTCTGTCTCTCCCACACACAAGGTGTGTGTCTGTCTCTGTCTGCTATGCTGTCTCCCCTCCCTCGTGTGAGAGGTTACATTAACAACATGTTAACAATTGAAGGCTCAGCCGAGTGCTAGTTCATCATTTAGCAGTAAGGCATTCCCTGGGAAATATCCCTCCCTCTTCCACCCTCTAACTTCACCACCTCAACCAAGCTTCACAATCATCATAGCTGTGAACAATATTAAATTGTTTGTTTAAAACGTATACTGTGTGTATAGCTATATAATACAGCCTATAGTTTTTTGTCTGGTGAAAAAAATTTCCCTGGAACCTCACCCCCTCTATTTACATTAATTCTTATGGGGAAATTGGATTAGCTGAACATCATTTCGCTTAAAGTCGCATTTTTCAGGAACATAACTACAACATTAAGCGAGGGGTTACTGTATCGCTCTGAGGCTGGTTGGTTCCCACTTTCTCCCACCCAACGCAGACTGACTCCTTTGAGCCCCATGGCAGGATTGGAGGGGGACATACACAAGTGGCAATCCTGTTGATTTCACATCTAGCTTCCTGTGCATGCATAGATTCAGGCCCCAATCCTGCAATTTATTTTAAGTGGACGGGCTGTGCGTTTACGCAGAAGCCCCATTAATTTCAATGAGGTTCAGCCTCGACGCTGGGGTCCTCCTGAGCAGAGCCAGTTATAGGCTACGTCTTCACTGGGGAAGGGGAGAGGAATCGATTTAAGAGACGCAAATTCAGCTACGCGAACACCGTAGCTGAATTTGACGTATCCGAGCCGACTTACCCCACTGTGAGGACGGCGGCAAATTGACCGCCGCGGCTCCCCCGTCGACAGCGCTTACTTCTACCTGCGCTGGTGGAGTACAAGCGTCGATTCGGGGATCGATTGTCGCGTCCCAACGAGACGCGATCATTCGATCCCCAAGAGATCGATTTCTACCTGCCGATTCAGGCGGGTAATGAAGACGAAGCCTTAGGAGCAAGGATTTATGTGACAGCTGCCAGGAACAGATGCAGTCATGGTAGGGTCTATGAAAAAAGTCTTTGTTTAAATATTTGAGAGCTAAATAACAGGAAGATTGTGGTGCTGGTAAGGCAGATGGGTCTGTGAGAGGATCTCTGTTATGGGCTGCTCCACAGGGTGAAAAGAAGAACCTCCGTCCTACACTGTGAGAAACCCAAAAGGCTGGTCAGAACCGGAGAGAAGGAAGCAGCAAAACTGAAACTGACTAGCCTAACTGGAGAGTGAAACAGCAAAGGGGAAAGAAAAAGCAGCAGAGCCTTTGATTTTTAAATCCTTTAAACGCACAAAAAGGATTTTGCAAGTGTCCCTTCTCCCCCGCCTGCTCCAAGCTTTCAGAGCAGCGACACCCGGGCTGTAGCAGGTGGGAACACCCCACCCGATCGCCCCCCTCCCCGGGGCACGGCTGGAGTCACTGCGACTCTCAGGCAGACCCACAGCCCGAGCAGCGGGTTTCACGGGGGAGAAGCCACGTTGCTTTCCACATCCAGACCCGTCCGATCCCGGCCCGTGCTCATAGCCGGGCCAGCAGGAACCAGGGACCGGTGGCGGCTCGGGTCCCCCGCCGGCCAGCGGGGCTCGCTCCGCAGCTAACGCGCCCCCCCCCGCCCAGCGTCCCGAGCCAGCCCCGCGCCCACCTCGGTCCTGGCGGGCCGGGCCGGGCCGCTCCAGGCACCGGGGGGAGGGGCGCTGGAAGTGAGGGCGCTGAGTGGGGGAGGGGGGCAAGCCCCGCCGCAGGGGCTGGGGGCGGCCGGACCCCGCCCCGAGCGGGAGCGCAGGCCCGGCCCGGGGGACGCCCGTGGGCCGCTGTTTCCCGGCCGGAGGGGGCGGAACTCGCGGCGGACCGGTCCGGGTCCCACCTGCCCCGGAGGTTGCAGTCGGGGAAGCGGGGCTCGGAGAGGAACTTCTCGGCCCGCTCCAGCGCGGTGCGCCGCCGCTTCAGCACCTGGGACCCGGCCACGGCCCCGCGGAGCAGCGCGGACACGGGCCGAGCCACAGCTCCGGAGTCCGGCAACAGGGGAAGCCTGTACCTGTGGGCTACTGCGCATGTGCGGGGTACGGTGGGGAGTGAGCGCCCCGGGGGCGGGGCCTGGGTCCCGCCTCGCCCTGTCGCCTAGCAATGGGCAATCCCAGATTCCTGGCCCGGACTCCCCCCTGCTGCCCCCATGCGGCCGCTGCGGGGAGAGAGCGGGGCGCGCACCCCGGCGGGGTCCCTCGCACCGCTCTGGGGAAGGGCCCCGGGCCCGGCTGTGAACAGCCATTGGATCAGCCCCGGGATTGCCGTGGGAACCAGACCCTGCTGTGCCGCAGGCTCCCAGTGCCAGGGTGGGCCAGTCACTTGGGCCCAGATCCTCACGGGTTTAGGCACCTATGGGACACAATCATTCCGGGGTACAAAATATATCGGAAGGACAGAACAGGTCGTGCGGGGGGGGGGGGGGGGGAGGGACTGGCACTATATATGAAAGAAAATGTAGAATCAAATGAAGTAAAAATCCTAAGTGAATCCACGTGTTCCATAGAATCTCTATGGATAGTAATTTCATGCTCTAATAAGAATATAACATTAGGGATCTATTATCGACCACCTGACCAGGACAGTGATGATGAAATGCTAAGGGAAATTAGAGAGGCTATCAAAATTAAGAACTCAATAATAGTGGGGGATTTCAATTATCCCCATATTGACTGGGAACATGTCACCTCAGGACGAAATACAGAGACAAAATTTCTCGATACTTTAAATGACTGCTTCTTGGAGCAGCTGGTATGGGAACCCACAAGGGAAGAGGCAACTCTAGATTTAGTCCTGAGTGGAGCGCAGGAGCTGGTCCAAGAGGTAATAACAGGACCGCTTGGAAATAGTGACCATAATATAATAACATTTAACATCCCTGTCATGGGAAGAACATCTCAACAGCCCAACACTGTGGCATTTAATTTCTAAAGGGGGAACTATGCAAAAATGAGGGGGTTAGTTAGACAGAAATTAAAAGGTACAGTGACAAAAGTGAAATCCCTGCAAGCTGCATGGGTGTTTTTTAAAGACACTATAATAGAGGCCCAACTTAAATATATACCCCAAATTAAGAAACACGGTAAAAAAACTAAAAAAGAGCCACCATGGCTTAACAACCATGTAAAAGAAGCAGTAAGAGATAAAAAGACTTTCTTTAAGAAGTGGAAGTCAAATCCTAGCGAGGTAAATAGAAAGGAGCATAAACACTGCCATATTAAGTGTAAAAATGTAATAAGAAAAGCCAAAGAGGAGTTTGAAGAATGGCTAGCCAAAAACTCAAAAGGTAATAAAATGTTTTTTAAGTACATCAGAAGCAGGAAGCCTGCTAAACAACCAGTGGGGCCACTCGATGATAGAGATAGAAAAGGAGCGCTTAAAGACGATAAAGTCATTGCGGAGAAACTAAACGAATTCTTTGCTTCAGTCTTCACGGCTGAGGATGTTAGGGAGATTCCCAAACCTGAGCCGGCTTTTGTAGGTGACAAATCTGAGGAACTGTCACAGCTTGAAGTGTCACGAGAGGAGGTTTTGGAATTACTTGATAAACTTAACATTAACAAGTCACCGGGACCAGATGGCATTCATCCAAGAATTCTGAAAGAACTCAAATGTGAAATTGCAGAACTATTAACTAGGGTTTGTAACCTGTCCTTTAAATCGGCTTCTGTACCCAACGACTGGAAGATAGCTAATGTAACGCCAATATTTAAAAAGGGCTCTAGAGGTGATCCTGTCAATTACAGACCGGTAAGTCTAACGTCAGCACCGGGCAAATTAGTCGAAACAATAGTAAAGAATAAAATTGTCAGACATATAGAAGAACAAATTGTTGGGCAAAAGTCAACATGGTTTCTCT
This sequence comes from Terrapene triunguis, assembly GCF_002925995.2. NCBI lineage: Eukaryota > Metazoa > Chordata > Testudines > Emydidae > Terrapene > Terrapene triunguis. The sequence goes on along the minus strand of NW_020696432.1, from coordinate 913 downwards.
AAAGGGAAATCATGTCTTACTAATCTATTAGAGTTCTTTGAAGGGGTCAAACATGTGGACAAGGGGATCCAGTGGACATAGTGTACTTAGATTTCCAGAAAGCCTTTGACAAGGTCCCTCACCAAAGGCTCTTACGTAAATTAAGTTGTCATGGGATAAAAGGGAAGGTCCTTTCATGGATTGAGAACTGGTTAAAAGACAGGGAACAAAGTGTAGGAATTAATGGTAAATTCTCAGAATGGAGAGGGGTAACTAGTGGTGTTCCCCAAGGGTCAGTCTTAGGACCAATCCTATTCAACGTATTCATAAATGATCTGGAGAAAGGGGTAAAAAGTGAGGTGGCAAAGTTTGCAGATGATACTAAACTGCTCAAGATAGTTAAGACCAAAGCAGACTGTGAAGAACTTCAAAAAGATCTCACAAAACTAAGTGATTGGGCAACAAAATGGCAAATGAAATTTAATGTGGATAAATGTAAAGAAATGCACATTGGAAAAAATAACCCCAACTATACATACAATATGATGGGGGCTAATTTAGCTACAACAAATCAGGAAAAAGATCTTGGAGTCATCGTAGATAGTTCTCTGAAGATGTCTGCGCAGTGTGCAGCGGCAGTCAAAAAAGCAAACAGGATGTTAGGAATCATTAAAAAGGGGATAGAGAATAAGACGGAGAATATATTATTGCCCTTATATAAATCGATGGTACGCCCACATCTTGAATACTGCGTACAGATGTGGTCTCCTCATCTCAAAAAAGATATACTGGCACTAGAAAAGGTTCAGAGAAGGGCAACTAAAATGATTAGGGGTTTGGAGAGGGTCCCATATGAGGAGAGATTAAAGAGGCTAGGACTTTTCAGCTTGGAAAAGAGGAGACTAAGGGGGGATATGATAGAGGTATATAAAAT
>NW_020696431.1:0-9256 GCF_002925995.2 Terrapene triunguis | reverse complement strand
GAGAAATATGTAAGAATTACATAGTGACTCAAGACTCTGTTTTGATCGTTTCTCAGGATACATTACTGTATACTGTAATTTATTTTAATCATATTCCTCTTGATCTTTTATTCTGTTACTCCTTTTTTATATAAAATTAGTTGTAAATTAATGTATCTCTTGTACCAAATGTCATTTTTTGAAATTATATAACATGGCCTGGTGTAGTGAATAGATGTATTGTAATAGTATATGTAGTATACATAATATACCTAGTACAAATTTGATTCAGATAACAGCTAGAAATTATTAGTTGATATCAGTATAACTTGGACAAGAAAATAGCCCTTTATTTAGTAAAAATCTGTACTATTTAGCTCTATTTGACATTGAGCTGCAGAAGCTAAATGGACAGATGGTTCACTCAGCCAAAATTGAGCACATTCACCCTGCTCCACTGCATTAGACCAGAAGTACAAAATGTAGAAATAAGAAAACAGTGGCAAAGGCTTTGGAAAGACAAAGAAAATTACCTTTCTCTTATAACTATCCATTTTCATGTTTTTCCATCCATTTTCTCTTTTCTTGGTTTGTTAAAGAAAAAACAGCCTCTACAGAGGTGAAAAAATGTAAAATAATCTAGAGGTTTTGTGGGAGACCTATGGAATAAATATTCTATTCAGAAAACTACATTAAAAGAAATTATGAGGTTACAAACTGAAGTTCTATATCATCTTCATATCTGATCCGAACAGTGCCAAATCCAACATGTCCAGCATCTCAACTAAAATAGTCAAGATGATCATGAAGGGCAGCTGGATGAAGCTGAATGCTGAAAGCCTGGGATGATGTTATTACGGAAAGTACTTTAAAGAATTTGCTACCTCTATAATGTTATTCTCCACTGAGTGTAAATCCTTAGATCATTAAGACAGTCCACAGCCTTGTGGCCACTTGGGCCTCCTTACTGCTTCTGGATACTGTGACAATTAGGCTCCAGACACCCCAGAGGGAAAACAGGGGCTCTGACTCCCAAATATTAAGCAATTAAATCAACTGATTGTATACAATATTATTGTACTATAAAAGTGCATCAAGCAAGGTCTTCTCTGAAAGCTGGTGACATACTGGTCACAAATATCAATGTGTGATGCATGTATGAGTGGTGTATAAAGAGTTATGTATGTGTGCTGGAAATATGTTCCTAAAATATGTTGTGGAGAGAGTTGATAAACCAGCCTGCATTAGACAAAGGAATGTGGATGTACCTGTCTGGATCAAGCTTTGTAAGCCAGAGGACAATGAAAGTACATTTACTTATAAGGTAAACACAAATAACAAGCAGGAGCTTGATGAGCACATCATGGGACAGAGTTTTCACCCCAGGAAGTCTTCCTGGCTCTTGAACCAAAGACAATGGACTTTGGAAAATAAAAAGGGGTGCAGAAAGACAGTCTAGTTATCCATCACTTAAGGGGCATATGGAACAGCATCCTCTCAGCCTGTGAAATTTGGGTCCTCTTGGCCTGAAGGGGAAAAAAAGTGCTGATAACTTGCTGTGAGAAACAATGAGAAACTGTTTTAGACAAAGGTATACCTTGCTAGGATTAAGTTTTAGTCACTAGAAATAATGTTTTGTTTGTAACCGTACCAGTATCTTTTTCTCTTGCTTAGTACCACTTAAATCTCTGTTCTTTATTAATAAACTTATTTTTAGTTTTATTACCAAACTATCTCAATGCTGTGTTATTACAGCAAAGTGTGAGTTTTCAGCTAACCTAACAGGCTGGTGTGTGCCCTATCTCTTTGGAGGTGGCAAACTTCATAATTTCTGCGAGAGGAACATGACACTGCATACAGACGTCTCTGGAGGAACTTGGGAGCTGAGGTTCACTGTCAATTACTTGCAAGGCAAGATTCAGATTGGCAGAGTCTCAAAGAGTTTGCTGGTGAAACAGACAGATTAGTGTGGCAGGGAGTTGGCACACAGTCTAATCTCCAGAAAAGCTCTCACTTGCTGAGGCAGAAGTGTCACAGTGGGTTACAGTTTTGGGTGCCCTGAACAGAACATCACAGATAATCAAATAGTCATGGCTACTAAGTACACCATTTTCCATCTTTTTGACAAGAAGCCTGTGCCTCCTCCTTGCAGATTTAGACTTAGTGACAGTAACTCATTCATTTGTGATCTCCAGGCTTGATAACTGTAATTCTCTGTGCCTAGTTGTTAAACCACCAACCTAATAAAAAAGTAACTACAGTTGTTTCAGAACACAGCAGCCTAGCTGCCAGGCTGCTTAGCAACACAGGTTGCAGAGAGTACATCACCTCAGTACTTCACTGCTGTCCGCACTGGCTGCCTGATGAATACTGTGATGGATTCAAGGTTTTGGCCCTATATGGAATTGACCCAAATTACCCGAAGGGCTGCTTCACACTATGAGATCATGACTTCCCACAACTATGTTCTACTACAAATTTAATCTCATGTGTGCAGTAGACAGAACTTTCTTGGCCACTGGCCCACAAATCTAGCATTCACTCCCAGAAGATTACAGGATAATCATAAACCAGAGTATCCTCAAGGCAAAATGAAAAATGTGCTGCTTTGAACAAATTTTTCCACAATAGTACCACATTAAAAATAACTAGTCTCTCTCTAATTGATTGGACAAAAGAGAGAGAGAGAAATATCTTTATGTATACATTGTAATTTTGGGAGGCGTTCAGATATGATGATGGGGGTCCATATGTGTAGGTACATAGGTAGATATTTTCAAGTCTAGAAATGCCAAAGTTAACATTGCTTATACAACCTTAACCCTCGTGTACGTGCATTATGACAGTCTTCCATTATGTGATCACATACTACTTATCTAGAGTACCTATAACTCATTCTGTGTGAGGATGGACAGTGCTCTATGAATGAGGTAGCTTTTAATATCTGTTTTTAATCTCCATTGTTCAATTGTGGCCCTATGCCAAATACATTGGACACTATGCAAGTCTCAAACAGAATGAGGTAGGGTTCCTCCTTCCTGACTCAGTCATTGCATACCAGTCAAATTCTATGGTGAAGGAGGCACTACACCTCCAGAAACTTACCTCATTTACTACAGAATCCGGCCTTATTCAGGATCTTACCTGTATATCGCAAGAGGCAGCAGTCAATAATCATACATGAAGTTGGGCATCTCTTCCATGATTAAATAATGTACGGCAGAAACTTTTGCCACTAGCCTTGCATTAAGTAGTATGAAACAAAGAGCAGAGAGCCTGAAAGCTAATGCCTTGAGCTCTCAAGATGAAACTTCCAGAGAGACAGATGGAATTGATAACTTGTTTTACTAAAGCCCTATGTCTGAAGACTCTTCCCCCTTGCCTATTCCATATTATCATAATTTTTATCTTATTTATTATTTGTATGATGCCAACAAGATGCCTGGAGGTTTATAAGCATGTACAAAGGCAAGTTTCCTGCCCCAAAAAGTTTATGATCCATACTGACAACATACAGACACAGGAGGAGAGAACAGGAGTTGACAAAAGGAGTGATTGATTGGCTGGTGAAGTTTTAGTAGACAGCACAGGAATCAGACAGCCAAAGGCCCAGAAACAATTATCTCATCCTCCCTTCACATCCCCAACTCACCACTGCATTGCTTAGTCTTCTCAACCATTGAAAAGATAGAGCTGTCACAGCTGGGTTCTCAAGGAAGCACCTCTAGGACAAAGCACTAGATCCAGAAGGCTTTACAGAACATGTAAACACTCCACATCAAAAGGCCCCCAATCAGATGAGAGACAAACTTCAATCCCACCTCCATGTACATAGGAACTATACCCCCTTCTGTCAGTGATCCAGCTGCCAAGACTAGATAAGGGGAAAGGTCTGCCCGGGGGATAGTGCTCAACCCCTTTGGTTCTCCTGCCATTCAGTACAGATTAACTTTAAAATCCAGAAAATCCTCCGCCACATACAAATACCCTTAAAATAAGAAGAAACAACAAACATTATAAGTACAAACACCATTGTACTTATAATGGAGATCATATACACACAATCAAACCGGATCCAACTGATAATACCCAATAAACCATCTTCATCCCACCCCAACAAACCACTCCATTCATAATCACAACTTTTACCCCCTCCCCCTCGCCACAACTTTATCCCTGTTTTCAACTCACAAATTACCTTATACCTCACATCCCTTCTAGGAAATGCATCATCATGTATACCAAACTCAGTAATTCAGGCACCCTCAAACAGATTCTTAAATCATTCTAACATTTTGTGTCCTTTTTTGACTACCACTATGCAGATACATTCATTGAGCTGCCCACAATGACTGCCCCTCTCATCTGCAACTCTTTCCCCTGAGTGGTTGCAGTTAATTTACAACCCAGCAATATCTATGAGTAGTTCAAATGTCTCCTTTCAATGTGCCCTGCCTTGTACTTATTCGACATGACTTTCATGTATTATCAAGTTGCCAGTCACCAAGTCATCCTTCAGGCTCAAACAACAGCTACAGAGCAGCTCTGTAGCCTGCGGGAGGAAAATTTCTCCTTGCAGAGTTCTTCAGTGCCTATTTCAGTTACTTGTGCTGGATGCTTGGAAGAAGATTTGATCTACCTTCAACACAGCACCTAGGCCTGATCCTGTGAATTAAACGGCTGACCCTCCCCTTTGTTCCAGAAATAAAATTCAGTATAATTAATTACTCTTTCAATATTTAGATAAGTATATTTTGCTGCAATCAAATCAGCCCATCTCCTCCAAGATTAAATTGTGTTTCTTTCACTTGCAGGGATTCTTTGACCACTTAGTAAAATACTGAATAAAAGGGGATTCACTGGATGTAATGTACTTGGAGTTTCATAAAGATGTTAAAAGTGTCCCTTATAGGGCTGGATATTTTATGCAGATGTCTTGCAGGTATAACTTCTAAGAACCACATTCTGATACCCTTATTCACATTAACTAGTACCTTACTCCCCAAGTAGTCCCATTGATTTTCATGGGACTACTTTTGGAATAAGAGAGTCAGCATCTGGTCCTGAATTTGGCTCCATTTCATCCATGTCTACAAAATGTTCCCAAAATGTATAAATGCCACCACCCATTGGCCCAACTCCTTCCCTTCACCCATCCTGCTGACCTGACTCCCTTTTGCCATGCCATCCCAGCTCCTGGGCCCCAATCACATTTGCAAGGTTCACTTCTATCACTTCTTCCCAACTTCTGGGCGCCTCTTCTGTTTTATCCCTGACTAGCTTGCCTCCTCCTGCCATCCCTGTGACTTTAGCATTAAACTTGCCAGAACTTTTCACACCAAGGCTTTATTCAACACGGTTGTTCTAGTTTTCTGATGGTGTAACTCTCTTGAAATCAAAGGCAATACACTGACAAAAACAGGAATAACAGTGGTGAACCAGGAACTAGGTCTACAAATTTTCCCTTTAATGGCATTGTAAAACTCCTAGCCTGCACAAGAATCTATTAAGAGAAACACATCGCAGTATAAGGGGCAAAGTCATATCATATTTTAACCCCTCTCCTTAATGGTAATAGACGTTGGGGCCTAGCAAATAGGTTTCTGGTTGGAGGACAAATCAGTTATGTAGAGTGTGGGTATTTCCTTAGTACATGTTGTTTATTTTACATTATGTACAACAGTCCTTGAATACAGGTGGTCATAAATAGCATGCTGGCAAACCTCCCTTTCAGAAATCTCAGGCCAAACACCAGAGCCAACTCTGTACAAAGAACTGATTCTAGTTAGATTAAAGCAGAAAGCAGACTCTCTTGCTGTGTGCAACAGCTCCTCACACAAGAAATTACATCACAACACTAACAACTGTACAGCAGGTATTCAAAAACTGCTCACATGATACTAAGAAGAATGTATAAAATTATGTGTAACAGTGCCACCTGGTGATTCCCATCATTACAATATATTCAAACCTAGTTATAGGAAATGGAGTAACAATAAATGGCTGTTCCTCAGATTGGTGAAAAATAAAGAGTGGAATATCTCAGGGTTAGTATTACAGAGTGCTAGTGAAAAACAGGTGACTCAATCAATACAAGGAGCTGACTTTTCCTAGGGACAGAGCATTCTGATTTTTTTTTTTTACAAGCCCTGCTAATATGCTAATTCAAGAAACAAGAAGCCTGAATGCACATCCCTTGCCTCCAGTACAAACCGCAGCCACTACAACAATTCACTAGACCAAGTCATGTTTTTGTTTCACAATTCTAATATTTGCCAAAGAAAAATGGTTGAATTTTTTTCACTGTTCTAAAAATAGCAGCCCATTTTCCTCCTGATTTATGAAATACCACTTATTTAAACAGTAATATGTTAAGATGCAATCTATTATAGAATACTGTAGCTATGTATTTTTTTTGTGAGAGATAGTTGTTCAATAAATTAGAAGCATCCAACCCCTCATGTATAGAATTACAGATTTTTAGATACAGTTTTATTTCCAAACCTGTGCTGCTGGACCTAATCCAAACCCCACAGAACTCAATGGAGAGACTCCCATTGACTTAAGTGGGATTTGGATCAGGCTCATTAGAGTGTTGTCTGATGGCAAAATTCTGCTCAGTACCAGACATAATTTTAACAGTCACTGCAAACTACATGAAGCCCTTTCCACCCAATAAATAAATAAATAAATAAATGGACGTGAGAAGATCATCCCAGTGATAATTTGCCCAGACAAATGGCTGTTTTTTAAACTTTTATAGAAAAGCAGGTTTAAGACTAATTTCTGCCTGAGGAGTAAGGTTTATAATTCCTACAGAATAATAATAAATAATAATAAAGACTAATAACATTCTTGACAGGGAAAATTGAGAAAATAAGAACAGCAGTTGCAGGAATGACTGGTAAAATTATGTAATTGACACTAATCTGAAGATATAGGTTTAGACAAAATGTATAATGGAGAAATGACAGATTAAGCCTTTGAGAGTATAAAGAGGCTTTCATCTACTTCTGATTCCAACAAAGATGAGGAAATTATTTTATGACATAATTTGACAAACTGATGCAAGAATTATGCTGATAAAAGAGAATAAGAGTCACAAGTTAAAAATATCAGAGGGGTAGCTGTGTTAGTCTGGATCTGTAAAAGCAGCAAAGAGCTAAAAATACATTGTTCCAAATACATTTGAGAGGGACATGTAGAACAAATGCAGCTAAAGATAGCAAAATTAATGCATTTTTATTATAATGCTGCTTGAATTTAGTTTTTCACACCTTTGTCCTTTTATTTTAATACACAAAGAAAACATTTTGTGTCATACAACAGCCTCAAAGTTAGAAATGAAAGTAACTGATGAAGGCTAGACAATTTCAGTAAAAAATGCTTCATTGGAGAAGTTAAAATAAAAGGCACTTTGCAAAAATTATTTTGCTATTTCCCAGATCCTTTTACACATCTATCTAGTCTGAATTCTAAGGGTCATGCAGGTCCTGGCTGACAGAATATCCCCAGTAAATGACATGAAGTGTTGAATAAGATTTGCAGCGTTTACTCTTCACATTGATGTGCATTCATATTTAAATACTGCAAGAAATAAACCATTCCCAAATTATCCATATAAGACTGTAGAGCTGCATTTTGACATCAGGGTTCTAGTGACATGTTTAAACTAATATAGCCCTGCTTTTCCTGTCACAGGGAGAACAGAATTGCAAGTAGTGGGGGAGACCTAGACCAAGCTATGACCTTTTCCTCTATCCTGGGTTTTGCTACACTCTAGTAAAAACACTACCTGCCTTTAAACCTATGAGGGATACTGTATCTCACACTGTTCAAAAACCCCTTCCTTCCACATGTTTATTCCTATGGCACAGCATACCCTAGGAGCTGTAGAAGAGTGAGGTAGTGTCTAGTCGATCTTGTACAATAAAATTAAATTACCAGCAAATTTGTGGTAAGGTAGAAAGTTCTCAATGTAGTTTTCAGTTCTCAAAGGAGTTTGCAGGACCACTAGTTAGAAAACTCAGTTTATGCCTTTTAAACTGAGCAAATTTGATCTGGCAATCATTGAGGGAAACAAAATTTGGAATCCCCGTTGTGTTATTTTTATCATCACTTTACTGACTATAACTATATTTAAGATAAGAAAAACCAGTAGAACCAAAATGTCCAAAAGCGAACATGTGGGATATAAAGGTAGTGGGGTGAGTTTGTGTTACTTTTTCACAAAAACTTGAGAAAAAGAATGCTTACATTTTAGATGCAAAATGTCACCAAGCTGTAGTCCAGACAAGAAATAAACAGAATATATTTCTAAAGGGCTCCCCCTTTAACACTTTGAAGTTTTAAGTAAGTAAAATAACTCAGTTTGCCTCCAGTTCCTTTTGCTCTGATGCTAGAGTAAACAGACTGATTCAAAGGAATTTTAAAGGAAACCGACAGTGTCTGTCTGGACTGAAGAGAGATTCATGGGGCTCGCAGAGAAAGGTGTGGGGGGGGACGGGGACGGACTCTGTGTTCTTGAATGTAATAACAAATACTGTAATTGACAAGGATACGAGTCTTATTAGCCAGCATAATACAGAGCCTTTTCCATTTAGCTCTGCTTCTGTACCTGATTCTCCAAAGAGGGAGCTGTGTTCAATTTACCCTTCCTTATTCTCAAACAACAACAAAGAACTTCTGAAGTTTCAGGAGAAAGATAGAAGGCAGGCCAGGCTGTCTAGTAGAACAGCGCTCTTTTCACTGCTAGCCAGTGTCCAACCCAGGCATAATGAAAGGTAATTGGCCAGGCTGTTATCTATGTGCAGCCCACATCTTGCTTCCAAATGCCTCTAATTGAATTGCTGTAATTTTTGCCCTTCCTAATGCAGTGACTTGGCGAAGGGAAATGACCCGGGGATGTGGGCGGCTCTCGATTCTCCCCTGGGAGAGAGCCGCGCCTGCAAAGTTGTGCTGCGACCCATAAATAGCGGAGGGGGAGCGGTCTTGGGCTTACAGGCACTGCAGCCCCCCCACTCCATTGCATCCCCTACTCAGTGAGCGCATGCGCACCAGGGCCATGCAGTGAGGAGTCCCAGCTGTGACCATCCATTCCCCAGAGCAGCCTGCGGACAGCTCCCTGCCCCACTGCCAGCCAGGACTGAACCCGCACAGTGAAGAACAGAGTAGCGCACCCCAACTCAAGGTACTTTCCCCTTATTTTTAGCCTCTTTGCCTTCTGGGAAGTATTTAACTTTCAGGTACATGAAATCTTAAACCCTGGACGCCTTTC
>NW_020696430.1:0-6389 GCF_002925995.2 Terrapene triunguis | reverse complement strand
CAGCATTCTGTGGGGATTGGAACAAACTCCCAAATCCTGCCCAGCGTTTCCAGAGAAACCTTTCCTGTCCCCACCCCCAGTCCTGCCAACCAGAAGAGATCAAAAAGCACGAGTCAGACCCTCAACATCATCAGATTGGCCCCCCAAAAATCTTAAGATTCTATATAAAAAAAGACACCGTTGTGGTTTTGGTCTTTTGAACTCCCTGGGCCCCTCCCCAGTGCGTGTGTGTGACCGTCTCTACCAGAGGTTTGGGTTAAGGGGATTTGGGGCCCTGCTTCAGGAGCTCTCACCCCCAAATCTGCCTGTCCCATGCCCAGGCGTTAATCCTGTTCCCCAGCCCCATCAGTCCCCAGTCCCATCAGTTCCCCACCCAGCCCCCTCCAGCCTCATGTCTGTCGTTACTGGGGCTCTTCACCCCTCTTTCTCCAAGGCCTGAGCGGGAGGGGCTTGCAGTAGGGTCCCCACCCTTCTCCCAGGCTGGAAGGGCAGTACCAGGGCTCTTCCCCCCTCCCCCCTGCCCCTTTCCAGACCAGATGTGGAAGGGAGGAGAGGGGAGTGGAGAGGAGCAGAGGAGCCATCTGGAGTGGCTGGGCTCTTTGCTCCCCTCTCCCCACTCCCCTCCTGTGAGAATGGTGATGGGAGGGGAGAGTCTCCGGACCTCTGGCCCCAGATAGGTGCCTCGTGTCAGTATGAGGTGAGCTCCAGCCTCCCCTGAAGTCCCGTCACTCATAAAAAAATTTCAAGTGTTGGCAATACTGCATAGCACATTCCTCTGGCATCTTAGCCAGTTACCTCCAATAATAGCCCCCGGCACACGTGCACGCAGGCCCGTTGAGAGAAATTGGAGCCCTGGTATATCATGTTTGCAGGGGCCCCAACCCCTCCCATTCACTTTATTTATGCAGACTTTACAGAAGTTTTGGGGACCCCTGAGCTTGAGGCCCCCATACAATTGTCTCCCTTTTCCTGCCTCTAGTCAGTCCTGTCTGTAGGGAATGCCAGTGAGAGACCATTTTGTGTACCATTGCCCCCTGCTGCATGGAGAGTGTCAGAGCTGGCCATGGGTATAAAAGTGCCCTTTGCTGGCTGCATGGGTGGAGCTGCCCCTGTAGGGGTGTGTTTGTGCCACTGCCCTTCCAGGAATGTGTAGAACACACTTGCTCATGTCCACCGCACTTGTCTTTCCTGGCTGAACAGCTGTGCTGGAGCAGGAGCTGAGATGCACCATATTCCAATCAGTAGGAGGCAACATCAGACTAGCTTTGGGCATATCAGTTCCCTCAGTTGTTCAAAGGAGTGGGACTGCTTCTTTAGCTCCCCAGGAAGCTGGTGCTGGTTGTGAATGGTCTCTTTGGAGCACAGTAAGACTGGCACACTGGGGCTCTAAATGGCGAAAGGAGAGTCTTGTGAGCAAAGACATCGGAGTTGGGAGAAGTGGGTTCATTTCTCAGCCCTGCCACTGATTCACTGTTTGACCATGGGCACATCCGTTCCCCTCTGTCTCTCACTTTACCCATCTGAAAAATGGAGGTAATGATCCTGACCCACCTGGCAGGGACGTGTTGGGCTCAACTGATTAATGGTTGTCAAGTGGTTTAGGATCTTCTGGTGGGAGGTGCAATAGAAAGGCAAAGGAAGAAGCCCTTTTTGTGGCACATGGGAAAACAGAAGTCAGACACTCGGACAGTTAATCCCTTACCCCATTAGCGAACTTTTGAAAGGAAAAGCAAATTTGAACCAAAAAATCAAAACATTTTATTTGAAAATGTCAGAACAAAATGTTCTTTGGTTTTTTGGAATTTGGTTTAAGGGTTTTTTTTAACCAAAATAATTTGCAAAAGTTTTGCTTTTTTCCAATCTGCATTTTTCACCAAAAAGGAGTTTTGTGTAAACAATGTCACTCTGCTGTAATCCCCCACCCGCACAGGCCCAGCTTCAGTCACTTCCAGTACAAACAGTTGGAAAAGGTTATGCAATTGGGGGTGGGTGATAACCCAGCCTTCACCTCCCTGTGGTCCTGGCCAAGGCGTGGGAAGTGAAAACATGTGAAGAGTTAGCACTTGAATAGTCCTTGGAGCATGGACTCAGAGTGCCCTGTCAACGGTGGGTTAATACCCTGCTGCACAGTCCCCTTCCTATTTACTCTCAAAGGAGATTTTTTAATCCCCCAGCTGTCAGTTTGTGTGAGAGCGACTCCTGAAGTCACTGGCTGATTTTTTTTATGGTACCTGAGGGATGAGATGAAATGGAAGCACTTGCGCTCCTTGAGTCCCAAAACATAAACAGCAGGCATGTGAATCCAACACACCAAATATAGAGCTGCAGGGGCCACAAAAATGTGGAGTAGAAACTTTTAACTTCATAATTGATCATGACAGATTGAAAGTGCCCCTGCAAAGTCATATGGAAGATTATTGTGATGGATTCCCCCAGATGCCACCTGGAACTGGGGTACCACTGAGCCCTCTGACCCACCAGCCTGGCCTCCTTCTGACACTGTGCTGCTGTGACAAGCTGCAGACACGCTCCCGGTCTTACACCTCCACCAGCAAACACACAGGTAAGGACACACCCAGCTGCAGTTACATGCAGGCTCTCTGACCAGCCACTGCATGTGAACCAACGATAGAGGGGCTACAGCCAAAATAACTCCTAGCTCCCCAGCCTAGGACCCCAGAGTGGTACCGTGCTATCTTGGTCCAAACCCCAAACAGTATGAATTTATTATCCAGTTCACCTCCCACCCGCTCAATGTGGAGAGGAAATGCAACAGCCCCTGCCCCTTGAGCTAAGATTTCCAGGCACTTCACTCCAAACTCACTGGTTTAGATTAAAACAAAACACGTTTATTAACTACAAAAGATAGATTTTAAGTGATTATAAGTGATAGCAAACAGATCAAAGCAGATTACCTAGTAAATAAACAAAAAATGCAAACTAAGCGTAATATACTAGATAGACTGGATATGAATAGCAGATTCTCACCCTTAGAGATGATACAAGTAGACTTGTAGATTCTTAAGGCACAGTGGCCAGTCTGCCAGGCGCGGATGCCATAGCTCAGGCCTGGGTGGCCTCACCACTGCCACATCCTGGGTTTATTAGCCCTTCCGTACCAGCAACTTGTTTTCTGACTGACTATTAGTCACCTTTTCCTGCTACCTGCCTCTCTGCTATGTCCTTTGCACATCAGTCTTTTAGTGATTTTCAGCTCTTTGCAGAGTGGGCAGAAACTCTGTTTCCCCATAACTGAGTGCAGCTCTGATTGAGCAATTCAAATAATAAAGAGGCTCCTAATTAATCCTATTTAACCCTTTCTTTAAACAGTGGGGAGCAACAGATTAAACCAGTGCAGAGACCCCTAAGGGGAAGCTAGACTATCTGGCTAAGACATCAGTCCAAACTAGTCCTTCCCTCTATTCTTACTTTCACAGGGCTCTGGCATTTGAGCCCCTGGCTTAACGAGGTCCTTTCAGCTGAGGGTGACCCCCTCATTTGGGACAGATTAAGCACAGTCCTGCTTCCCTGTATTCATACAATAATTACAACAACATTGGTAACAGGATTTCATTACCCCTGCATTCAGTACTGCAGTGATTTGTAACCCAACACCAGCCAAAGTTGACTGTTTTGAGCAACACCGCTCTATCTGCTGGATATCTAAGCAGAGGAGGTGTGTTCATGTAAATACAGTTTGCTCCTGAAGTCTCTCCCCCTCCCAGCTAGCTGTCAGGGCATGGGGAGAATTCATTCAATTCATTCAGATCTTGCTTACATACACATGGGGAGCTGAGACACAGAGAAATTAAGTGAGTTGTGCAAGGCACACAGGAAGTGTGCAGTAGACCCAGGAATAGAATGCAGCTCAGCCATGTCCTAGGCTAGTGCTTTACCCCCAAGACTATCAAGCTTCATTTAGTGAAAAAGGGGCATTGTTATACAAAAGCATCCCCACAATGACCTCTCTAGATGTCTATAGAACATTACAAAATGTACTTGTTCATTGTTCTTCCTGCCTGTTGCCAATAAAGTTGTTTCAAGACTAGCTCTGTGTGCAATCCAACTGCAGGAGCTCCTCTGACCACCCCAGAAAGCCTAAGAATGCCACTTCTACAATGGTGTGGTATATTGTTACCAGATGTGCCTGTTACTTTGGGGTATGCTCATTTATTGGGGTTACTCTTCTGGGGGGGAGGGGGTTCTGTAATTCTATTAATGTACTGCTTGTATCACTTGAGTGTTCGTATGGAGCTCTACTCCTCCCTTCTGCAAGTCCCCTCCCAATGGAGCTATCCTGCAGAACCCAGGTTCCCCAGGGCTGCGTTCCTCCAGCCCCAGAATCAGTCTCTCTCTCTCTCTCTCTCTCTCTCTCTCTCACACACACACACACACTCACTCTCTCTCTCTGAGTAGATCAGGTCAATCAGCACTCTCAATCTGACCCCTTATATGCCCCTGGTCTCAAAAGGCTGGGCCAAGCAGCACTTTCAGCTGCCACCCTTATATGCCACAGGTTCAGCACGTCCCTATCTCCACTTTCACATTACACTTGTACTGGTAATAACCCACTTGATGAGCAAACCCCACAGTATTTTGGGCGCTACGGGGATCTTTAGCTTAGGTAAAAGAAGAGTTGCTGCAGAGTAAATGGTAAGCTAAAAACACAAAAGAGTAAAGTTCAGAGGGAGAGAGAGAAGCAACCAGCTTAACCATAAATTGAATAATAGTGATAAGTACACAAGGAGGGCTAAACAAACGTAACTGTTACATTATTAAAGGTTAATACCGGAGGTAGAAAAGAAAACAAAGAGAGAGAGATCTCACTCACTCCATTAGGCTTGAACTGGTCGGGGTTCCCAGGTGATGGTGGTAGGGCAGGGGCCTGAGTGTTGGAGACAGGCAGAACCCCCTGATGCAGAGTTTGGGTCCATGCATCAGACCACTGACTTGAACATAGGTAGGCATTTTTGTAGAGAAACAACAATGGTTCAAGGGAGAACACTAGATTTGTTTATGGGTAAACTGATGACACAAGGGTTTTCTTTAGGCTAGACAATAGGAGCTGATCACTCTTGGCTATGGGTGGTGTTTTCTTCCAGGGAGCTCACAATGCAAGTAGGCAGCTTCAGTATTTTGGATATCAATCAAGGATTCATTACTAGAATTGGTCTGATAACTGCTGAGCTGGGTGTGTGCAGGCGTAGGTTCATTAACATCTGGAGCAGAGATCCCCCATGATGCAGTGCTTCCCTGCTTTTCTGGTCCCAGAGTTCAGTGCGGTTCTCTGTTCTCTATACTGTATGCTAATAGAGATGTCTCCCTGTCCCATCTTTCATGCAGATGAGGCTAGGGGAGTGGCTGCTGTTCTCCATTCTGTATGCTAATGAAGATGCCTTAATCTTGTCACCCTTGTAAGGAGGGGTCTAGGTGTGTCTCCCAATGCCCTTCCTTGCTCTCTGCAAGTCTTTTCTCTGATCGGTTTTGGTTCAAGCAGAGACTGGGGGGGGGTGTTTCATGAGTCAGACAGGCTAGATACTGTGCCCTGGTTCCCCAAGAACACAGGGCTGACTGATATCAATATCATTGAACCAAGCTCCCTGACTGGATGTCTGTCATATACATCTTGTACATGGTAGATTGCAGGACTGTTACTAGCAGGTCACGCTTCTGTACTAGATATCCACTGGCTACAGAGCTTCCTTCCCAAAGATGCACCAGAAGTGTTCACTATGTGATTCTTTAATGCACTGCCAGGATTTGGAATGGCTGTTTTGAGCTTAAGTATATTATACATGATGCCACCTAATGGCTGAACAGTACAATACAGTTTAGCATTCCCTTGCATCTCCCCCTTTAAGTTCTATGTTCCTACTATTTATAAAATTTATACTATCACACTCTTTAAAATTCATTACGGATCAGTGTGTTTAGTATCTCTCAGTTGTACTGTTTTTTTAATTACACAACCCAGAGATATAACAACGTGGTCATATGGCTGCCCATTAGTTGCAACTATTGTCTCTGGTCAGTTTGGAATCTTTGAGTATTCTTGTTCTGCATCTGCCACCTGTAGAGTTTGCTGTGTTGATTGTTCTTTCTGAGGAACAAACTATAAATGTTGATGGTTTCTGCTGAACTCTCCACTGTTGATCTCAATCACATATGACTGGGCGCTGAATTCTTTTTCTTTAGGACAGCTGGAGTTGTCCATCCTTTTTCTTCATCCAGTTTGATACAGACAGGGTTATTGGGTTCTAGACTCAGCAGTTCTCTGAGTGTCATCTGTTGCAAAAGTGATTATAAGCTCTTTTAGCCAGCCTATTTATCCAACGTGGCTACTCTCTTCGTGTTTGGCCACTTTGGAGTTAGATTCTTTTCCAAAGTTG
>NW_020696429.1:0-12489 GCF_002925995.2 Terrapene triunguis | reverse complement strand
TCAGTACATAGAGTTCAGAGCACGTACAATTTATTAAACAGCAACTCATAAATAATTAAAAATGGAGAAGGTTAAAGGAAACAAGTGACCCCCCCCCCCCCTGTGTGCACAGGGACACCACAAACAGCCGCCTCTGCAAGGGAAAGGAAGTTCACAGTCTGTTTCTCACATGTTCCAGGCCTCCTGCCCAGGCCCTGGCCGTGCCGTGGTGATACCACAGGGTGCCAATCTGTACCTCAAAGTAGCACCATGGAGCCCCCGTATTAACCACTATGATTATGACAGGTTGGGTACAAAGTGTGACTTGAACATTCATGTGTGACGAACTGGGACTGTTCTTAGAGTGGTCTGTGAGTGCTGACAGGGGAGTGTGGCTAGGATGGTCTGCATTGGGGGATGGGAGACTGACGGACAGAGAATACCTGAGCATGTAACATGAGAACCCAGGAAGGAGTGAGAGGCGAGGTGACACCTTTGCCCGGGAAACTGAACAAAGGCTGTGGGAGGGGTCGCTGAAGGCAGAGTTGGAAGAGCTGGCTAGTGACCATGGCTGGGAGGCAGACGGGGCTCTGACCTCCCAGGGGGGCTAGGGTGCCCGGGGACCCCAAGATGGACCTAACTGGGGGGGTCCTGTTGTCTGCGCCTGCAAGACCTGTCTTGGACTGTATTCCTGTCGTCTAAATAAACCTTCTGCTTTACTGGCTGGCTGAGAGTCATGGTGAATCGCAGGAAGCCGGGGGTGCAGGGCCCTGAGTCCCCCCACACTCCGTGACATCATGTCCTGTTGCATTGTATGTGCTATCGTTGTGTGGGAAGTTCTGAAGCATTGCTGTGTGTGCTACTGAAATATGTTGTGAGGTTGAGAGATGCCCACAGCAACCTTTCAACTGCAACCTTTCAACAGCCAGACACTGTTAATGGAAAGTCTCCATTATCCCAGAGACTGTGTACAATGGAGATTACCAATGGGGACTGCCTGATCCCTGACTCAGAGCAAAGATCTTTCCAGGAAGCTGGAAGAATATATAAAAAGGGGGAAGGGACTTAATCCCTGGGCTTCTCTTCCCCACAACTCAAGACCTGGAGGAACATCTGGCGGACAAAGACTTTGAACTGGGGAAGGGTGGTCCCAAGCTGGGATGGAGTCCAGTCTGTGTATTGAGGATCTGTAACCTGCTTGTCCCATCTGTCAGGGGGAGACACTGCCTGATTCAAACCCTGTTTCGTTTGTAGAACTTAGACTGCGAATATATTTTAATTTCTTAAGTAGCCAACTGTGATCTCTGCTCCTTATAACCACTTCAAATCTCTCCTTCTGCAGTTAATAAATCTGTTTTATATTTGAGCTAAAACAGTGTGTTTTGGTTGAAGTGCTTGGGAAAGCTCAGCTCAGTTTACCAAAAAACAATGAGGAGTCCGGTGGCACCTTAAAGTCTAACAGATTTATTAGGGCATAAGCTTTTGTGGGTAAAAACCCACTTCTTCAAGAGCTCCCCATCCCACTGCCATTTCCACCACCCCCAGACAGAGGCCTTGGCACAGTCCCTTCCCCAGCCCCATGCTGAACCAGGGCTGCCCAGGGGCCGGCTCAGATGGGATCAGCTGCACTGGTCCTTCCGGCTCCATCCTGACAAAGCAGCGTCATGTTGCTTGGGGTGAGGGGGCAGCCAGGCTGTATTGGGGAGAATCGCGGGGGATGGAGGCGTCTGCGGAACAGAGACACCCGCTGAGCTGCACCCCCGGCTGGCCCAGCTCAGAACCCCACACCCAGCTCTGACCCCTCTGTCCATCCAGGGGGGTCAGAGCCCGGCACAGCCACCCCCGCCCGCCCTACGGGTCAGGGCCATTAGCTACATGTTACAGAGAGGAAAACTGAGCACAAAGATGTCTGGGAGTTACAGATGGGGCAGGGGCTGGGAGTCCAAATGCCTGTGTTCTCGCCCTGGCTCGGGAGGAGAGGGGGGTCTAGACTAGTGGTTAGAGCAGGGGGCTGGGAGCCAGGAGTGGATGGGGAACTAGAGCGGGAAGGGAGGGTGGCCCCAGGGAGCTCCTGGGAGTCCAACACTCTCAGCTGACACCTGCTACTTCTGGGGCCCTCTCCTTAGTCCCGCCCAGCAGCAGCTGTAAATCAGACCCTGCCCTGTATGGGTGGAACCCCCACAAGCCCCGCCCCTCCCCTGGGGTCCTGCCCCACCCTGGTACCCCCTTGGGTGTGTTACTCACAGATGGGGTCTTGCTGAGCCGGTGCCTTTAATGCCGTCATAGGGCTGGTGCTAAAAGAGAAAATCCCCTTGTAAAGGTCATATCCCCCGACCTGCGGGGAGATTCCTCACCATACCCAGAGAGCCCCGACATCCTGCCTCACACTGAACCCAGTTCCCTAAGCCCCCACTGCCCCAACCATCAGACCCCACCCCCACCCCGCTCTAACCACTAGACCCCACTCTGCTCCCAGACTAAGCAGAGAACCCAGGAGCCCTTTGACCCAGGCAGGTTGATCGGGAGGGGGAGGAGCCGGGTTCCTACCTGCTCGGTCTCGGTGCGGCTCCTTTTACTGCAGAGGGACACAAACCAGAATCCCCCCCCATGAGCCGATCGGGATCCCCCGGTCCCAGCGCCCGGCCACTCACCCCCCACCCACAGGGCAGCAGGGATGGGGGGGGCTGGGAGGCTTCCCTCTGCTGCTGGTGCTGAGCCTGGATCCCTGCTGTGGTGGCATGGACCAGCAGGGGGCAGCACAACACCACAGCATGCATCAGGGGGAGGGGCAGAATAATTCAGGGGGCTTTTCCTGTCCCCAAACCTCCCTCGTTAGTGACTCCTTATAATGAATCTGATCCATAGGTCGGCTCCCCTGGCATCCCTGGTACCCGAGAGGCACGGTACCAACGGCTCGTTATACAGGGACCCTCGCTCGCCTGGTGCTGAGATGCAGCCACCTCTGGGGTGGGGAACAGGGACTAGTTGTATGGTGACCCCTCAGCCAGTGCTGAGATGCGGCCCCTCTGGGGTGGGACAGGTGTGTGTGTACAGGGATTACACATGCAGCAGAACCGCCTGCTAAGCCCCCACCCCACTTCTTGGCTTCCCCGGCACAGTCCCCCATCCCAGCTGGGACCTCATCCTGCCCTGCTTAGCGGCAGGTTTAACCCTTCCCTCACTCGGCGGGCACTTACTGGCTCGGGTTTTTCTGAAGTAGACGAAGGCCATGAGGATGAAGACGAGGAGGAGGACGGTGGCTGCTGCGCTCGCCCCAGCGATGGTGGGGTTGATCAGAACCAGAGGTGCTGGCGATTCCGATCTCCCTGGGAAACAGCAGCAGCCGTGAGTGCCGGAAGCGGCTGATCTGTTCCCCCCCAACCCCTCCCACCCCAGGCGGCGCCCAAGGGGCTGGGACACCGCAGGGCGCAGGCAGCAGAAAACTCTATGGGGAGGATGTTGCGGGCCTCAGGGCATCAAGTGGGGTCAGAGCCAGCAAGATTTGGGGGATTTGTAGCACTAGGGGGTGCTGGGCTGCAGGGCAGGGACTCAGTAGGGGGCGCTCTCCCCCTCAGTCAGGGCTGGCCCCATTGCCCCAGCACAGCGCTGTCTGATCCAGCCTGGCCATCATTTCTAAGGCATTTCACCCACTTCCTCACGGCCACACCGGCTCAGGCCAACAGACCCATCTAGCCCGGTATCCCACCTCCCATGCTGGCTGCTCCTGGCTGATTCGCAGGGAGCTTCAGCCCCCCCTCCCCCCCCCCGCCCAGGGCTACTGATGGGCCCAGCTGCCCCCAGAGGAAGCCTCCGGCTGCCTCGTTAGCGGCGGGTTCTTGTCTGAGCAGGAGGCTTCGCTCCCCTCCCAAATCCATCGGCGGGGGGGAGTCACTGCCCCTGAGAACAGCCTCCATCCTTCCCCCTGGACAACCACTGGGGGAAGCTGCCCCATAATCTGTGACTCAATAGATTCCCCGCAGCCCCAGTATCTGGCCCCACACTGCCCGAGCGGGTGGGAGCCGGTGCCGCTCCAGGCTGGGTTGGGTAGGTTCCCCCTGTGGGAATAGAACCAGCGTCTGTCAGGATGGGGGGAGGGGCTGAAACACCAACTCATAGATCACCCCCCCACCCTCCGCGACCAGCGATGGATTAGGCACTGGACCTACGAGGCCCGTGCCCAGGGTCCCCGGCCAAGTGGGAGTCCCCAGAGGCCCGACCGCCGGGCGAGTGGACGGGGGAAGCCCCAGCACCCCGACCCTGCTCCCTGCAAAAGCACGGGGTGGGGGGACAGGGGAAGCCATAGCACCAGGACCTCCGCTGTGGCCCCAGGACAGGAGGAGGTCTCGATACCTGCAGTGGTCTCAATGCTGGGGGAGCTCCCCATTATATAGGCAGGGAAACTGAGGCACAGACAGATTCACTTTCCTTAGTGAGCTCCCAGGGGCCAGGACTGTCTCTTCACTCTGTGTTTATGCAGCGCCTGGCACAGAGGGGCCTCGATCATGGCGGGGGCCCTACATGCTCCCCCAAGACAAGGGATCCAGTACTATTGAGGTCTCCACTAATTGTGGGTGTCTCGGTTTGTGGGCACTCGGCCTGAGATCCCTCAAGACTGAGGCTCCCCCACAACCAAGGACAATTTTGGAAACCGCTACGTGCTCCCATCACACAGAGTCTGTGGCCGCGCCAGGAGCTGGGCCAGATCTCCTGGGTCCCAGCCCAGCGCCGTGTCCACCAAGCCACCACTTCTCCTGCAGCCCCTGCCTCATTCTTCCCCGGCCAGGGCAGAGTCTGGAGAACAGAGGGGATGGGATCACAGGATTAAATAGCGACTCACGGTTCCTATGCACAAGGGGCAGCGTTAAAGTCGCCTCCCTGCCCTGAGTCTCCAGGGGCTGCTGCTCCCCCCTGGCTGGGGAACCCCCAGTGATTCCGTCCCCACTGCCCGGCTGGGCGTCCCCTCTGCTGGGCCCAGGGCTCAGGGCAGAGCCTGGCTCTGAGCGTCCCATCGGTGCAGAGACCCCCTGTGGGTCTGGCTGGGTGTGGGGCTGGGAGCCGGGACACTGAGCCGGGCCCCTCACCTGCTACAATGATCCTGACGGGGTCGCTGAGATACGACCAGCGATTCTGATCCGTTACGGAGCGATAGTCGCAGGTGTAGCTCCCTCCATCTTCCCGGCCGACCCTGGCGATGGGAAATTCAGCCACGGTCCCATCAGGTACCACCGTCCGCATCCGCCAGCTTTGTCCAGCTTTACGCAGAAAGAACTCCGTGCCCGGGTACAAACCCGCACAGCGGATGGTGACGCTTCCCCCGAGCGCCACCACCCTGCTGGGGCTCACCGAGATGGTGGGTTTGAGAAATTCACGCCCTGCTTTCAACAAGAGACAGGAGTTAAACAGGGGAGACACAGCCCCCCGCCTCCCCCTCCCCAATTCAGTCCATCCATCATTCGGCCTCTCTAGGAGTCTGTCCCCTACCGGGGCTGACACTGATGCCCATGGGGCTTGGGGCAGGGGGTTCACCCAGATGTAGCTCAGGACCCGGCTGCATGAGAGATCACCTGCCCCACCCCCACCCCGGCCCCACCTGAGGCCAGCCAGGGAGCCTGACCAGTGCCCCCCTGCAGCTCTGCCCCCCACCCCGGGGTGGGAAATAGAGTCTGTGACCAGCGGGAGTCGCACAAGAACCACCTTGGGAACGGGGGGGGCTGTGAGTGCATGGGAGGTAGGTTTTGGGGATGGCTCTGGGGCTGGATCTGGGGGGTTCTGCCCATGGCGGCACTGACCGTGAACGTTTTGGTTATACGGAGGGTATCTAGAGCCCATGGACAGGTGCTGTTTGCGTTTGTATGAGCTGAAATAAATCCACATGACGACTCCCCCCGCCCGAATCCTCACAGCCTGTGGGGGCAGGACATTGAACCAGGGGACGGTTCCCAGCTGCTTCAACGCTGGGAGCCAGATTCGGCTCCTAGTTACTCCATGGAACGGGGGGGCTGGGCACAGAAGAATGGGGCCGGGTCTGAGCTCACAGGGGGAATTTGGGTTGAGTTTTGGGGAAGGTTCAGGGCTCAGTTCCTCATTTCCCAACCCCATGCATCCCCTCCCCCATCCTTGATGTTACCGTCCTCCCCACAGACTGATACTCACCTCCCCTCACCCCGCTGTGCCCAGCCAGCCAGCAGCCTGGAGAGGAGATGGCTGGTTAGTGACCACTTCCCAGAGCAACTGGATCCTACACCCTGGTGCCAGACCACCCCCCACCATGGGCACATGCCCTGCTCTCAGATTCCCGCCCCCCAATGGGCACACGCCATGGTCTCACATCCCCCCATGGGCACATGCCCTGGTCTCAGACTCCCCCTGCATGGGCACATGCCCTGGTCTCAGATCCCTGTCCCCACAGGCAGATGCCCTGGTATAATATCCCCCCATGGGCACACACCCTAGCTTTCTCTGATACTCACCGAGGAGGACGGTGAGAGCAAATGCCATGACAGGGGTGGCGAGGGGCCCCTCAGTGCTGCCACCAACACCCGGTGTCCAGCTCCACCGAGCCCCAAATAAGGAACTAAGCTGGTGGCTCCAGCTACGGGAAGTTGACGATGTCTTGTCTCTTCCTGCGTGCATCACACATTGTCTCTAATCTGCAAGTGAAATCTACTGCCATCAAAGTAAGCAGACGGCTTTGCAAACCCTCCCCGCCCCCATGGCCACATGTTCTGGTCTCAGATCCCTCTCCATGGCACATGCCCTTGTCTCAGATCCCCTCACCCCCATGGGCACATGCCCTGGTTTTCTCTGATACTCACTGAGGAAGAGGACGATGAGAGTAGATGCCATGATGGGGCCCTGAGCGCTGACACCAACGCCCCGGAGACCAGCTCCACTGAGCCCCAAATCAGTAACTCAGTTTGGGAAACCTTAACTGTGGCATTTCCGGTGCTGGAGGGTTTGATTCTGCAGCCTTCCCCACTCAGCCTGCAAACCTGTCCACGTGCAACACGAGCCGTGGCACCGTGTGAGGAGCACCTGCAATGGGGGACGCCCGGGTTTCCTGCCCCTTGCGCCATAGCTGATCTGTAATGATGGGTTTACACTGTAACGCCTGGTTCTAAGGGGCTTTTCTCGGCATGTGAATTAAATCAACCAGGTTCAAAAGAAAATCAGAGAAAGAGAAATTCCATCCCGGGCCCTCAACGGGTCACCAGCCGGGAGAGACCCAGGGACCTTCTAATATCCTTGCAGGCCCCTAGAGAGGGAGGTGACACAGGCTTTTTCATACAGCCATTGTCTAGAGGGCAGCAGAAAGCTGGGGTCGGGAGCTCTATTCCCTGCACCGGGGTCTAATGGTTAGAGCAGGGGGCTGGTTGCCAGGACCCGGGTGTGATGGTCGCGCCGTCACGCGTCCATTCTCACCCGGCGCTGGGTAACGCCGGGGGCACCACGACTCGGTGGCACCGTTAAATGTCCTTCAGCCACCCGGCCGGATGGTCCCAATTGCCTTGGTAAATCCTGCAGCCCCCTGCTCACCTGCAACCCCCCAACTGCTTGGGAACCTCCCCCCATAGCTGCTCTCTGGTCCGCGAAGCAGGAGGGGGAGGAGCAGCAGATTTGCTGCATAGAAGAGTCACCCCCCAGCCTGTCACCCACAACTAACACCCCCCACCCCAGCCTGCCCCCATCTCCCACCCTGCCCTCGGGCCTATGCCCCTTCGAATTTGACCCCGAGCCTGCCCCCCACACACCCTCCCCCCACCATGGCCCCTCCCTCCTCACACCACTGACCCGGCCCTGTTTCCCCTCAAATGCCCATCCCCCACCCTCAGTTAAGATGGCCACCATCTCCCAGTATCCACAATGGGCTTGATGCCAGGCTGCCCTCAGGGAAATGGCACGTACCTGGTTTGGGGGGACAATGTGGGGTGCAGGGGAATACGGGGGTGGGAGAGTGTGGGGGAATATTGGGGGGGTGAGGGGTAGGAGCTATGGGGGGCAGGGCAGTGGCGGGGAAGAGGGGACAATGTAAGTTGCCCCCCACAGTTGGGGGGCACCTGGGTTCCCCCCTTGTGAGCATTTCAGGGTGAATCTGCCCCAATGCCGTTGGCTCGCCCCACGCCCCCCAGCCAGCCAGAGGTGCCCCAGGACGGGCAGGGCGGCCGCTGACCCTGCTTCTAGTGTAAGCGGGGGAATGGTCCCGCTATTATGGGGAACTTTCCTGCTTATACCTGCCCCGGTGGGATTGGCTAGTGAAAGGATCGGAGTCCTCGCTCCCACTCCCTTTACCCAGAGACCTGCCTGACCTCGAGGGCTCCCCTTCCTCCCTCCCGTGCGGCAGAGTCCTCGTAACCCTGGCAAGGCTGGGCCCCGGTGTCACGGAGTGTGGGGGGACACAAGGCCCTGCACCCCCGGCTTCCTGCGATTCACCATGACTCTCAGCCAGCCAGTAAAGCAGAAGGTTTATTTAGACGACAGGAACACAGTCCAAGACAGGTCTTGCAGGCACAGACAACAGGATCCCCCCCAATTAGGTGCATCTTGGGGTCCCAGGGCACCACAGCACCTTGGAGGGTCAGAGCCCCGTCTGCCTCCCAGCCATTCCACCAGCCAGCTCTCAAACTCCCCCTCCAGCGACCCCTCCCACACCCTTTGTTCAGTTTCCAGGGCAAAGGTGTCACCTGGCCTCTAACCCCTTCCTGGGTTCTCATGTTACATGCTCAGGTATTCTCCCTCATGGCCAGTCTCTCATCCCCCAATGCAGACCATCCTAGCCACACTCCCCTGCCTTCCCAGCCAACACTCCCCACTCAGCATTCAAAGACCACATTAAGAACAGTCCCAGTTCCTCACACCCGGATCCCTGGGGGCTCGACCCCCAATCTTGTCGTGGTCACTTAGGACAGGGGCGAAGGTGTCTCTTTGCACCGGATGCTTCCCTGACCCATTGATCATTACATAGAGTTCAGAGCACGTATAGTTTACTAAACAGCAACTCATAAAAAAATAAGGAAAAAATGGGGAAGGTTAAAGGAAACAAGTCACCCGCCCTGTGGGCACGGGGACACCACAGACAGCCGCCTCTGCACGGGAAAGGAAGTTCACAGTCTCTTCCTCACACGTTCCAGGCCTCCTGCCCAGGCCCAGGCCATGCCGCGGTGAAACCACAGTGTGACAATCTGTACCTGAAAGTAGCACCCTGGAGCCCCCGTATTCACCACTGCAAAGCATTGGAAAAACAAGGAAACAACAAGAAAATCCCCCACTTCATCACACCACCTCTCGGGGTTATGATCCCGCTCTGAGTCCGGCCTGCAGGGCCTCTTGGCTGGGGGCATTTCCCTGAGCTGGCCCCTCGCTGACCAGGGTCCCCCGTTGCTCTGTCCAGCTGCTCACCGCGCTTGGCTCCAGACTGCTCCAGCTCCAGTCCCAGCCCCAACCCCAGCTCGAGTCCCAGCCACACTCCGCCTCATCACCGCTCCGGGTCTTCGGCGGCACCTCGGCAGCGGGACCTTCACTCGCTCCGCAGGTCTTCGACGGCATTTCGGCAATGAAGCTTCAGTGCCGCCGAAGACACCCGGAGCGAGTGAAGGTCCAGAAGCGAGTGAAGGTCCCACCGCCGAAGACCCGGAGCGCCGCCCCGTCAGTAAAAGCGCCGCAGCGGGTGGTGCCTTTTTTTCCCATGCTCCCGGGTGAGTAAAATTCCAGCTCTGCTCCTCTCTGGTTCCGGCTGCTGCGGCTCTGCTCCCAGCTCGGCTCAGGCTGCTGCTCCCTCCTTAGCTCACCCGCTCTGGTTCAGACAGCTCCAGCTCACAGGGAGGACGGGGGACCCTGGGATCCTGACTCCCTCCCTGGCCTGCCTGCCCTCTCAGTCCGGCTGATCTAGAGCATTGGCCTCTCCCCATTGCCCCTGGGGATTGTCGGTCTCAGGGTCTTGATTTCCCATCGAACCTTCCCCTTTCTTTGGCTCTGGGAGCTGGCCAACCAAAAACCCCACTAAGTGTCAGTGAGGGGCCAACACTCCCCTTACATTAGCAAATGGACAGACACAAGGTGGGCAGGAGAGAGGATGGAAACGGGGGTGAAATGCAGCTTCTGGGCATGGTGTCGGGCACTGGACGCGGGTTAGTGACCAGCGGGTGCCTTGGCTGCAAGGTGACCCTGACCCCTGCTGCTTGGACCCTGGGTGGTTACAATCCATGCAGGGCCGGCCCCGCGTTGGGTCCGTTTTCCTTAGGCAGGGCAGGTGGGGTGGGTGCCACACACCCAACTGCAGCATCCAATGGAAAGCCAGGAGAGTGAGCTAGGAGAGGAGGAAAGACACAGCGGGGTGGAAAATAACCCAACCAAGCAGGGGAAAGGATCTCAGGGGCCCTCGTGGCGCTGCTAATCAGCTATCCCCGCGGGCGGGCTGGGGGCTGCAGGTCGTGGCAATGGGACAACTTCCAGCTCGCAGAGGGGAAAACAAAGGTCCTTAAACACGAGCCAGGCCGGCCGGCTCCGGCCTCTGAGGGAGAAAGTCCTTTAGAGTAGTCGAGGGGCTGCAGCGCTGGGGGCTGGGGCTGAGATGGGGGAAGATGAAGACGAGACTGTAACGGGTTGGAACACAGAAACCCCCTTGGGAACTGCCACCTGATGTGCCTAGACTACCTCCGAGCCTGTTTTCCCTGCCAGCTTGGGACGTCAGTCCCTTGCCTGGTTTGAGCCAGACACGCCAGCCTGCTGCAAACACACATTCAAGTCTGAGCCACGTTCCCCACAAGCTGAAGACTTAACTGAAAACAGCTTAAGAAGTGCTCCTGTCTCCAGCACTCAGATACCCAACTCCCAATGGGATCCAAACCCCAAATAAATCCGTTTTCCTCTGTATAAAGCTTATACAGGGTAAACTCATTAATTGTTCGTCCTCTATAACACTGATAGAGAGATATGCACAGCTGTTTGCCCCCCCCCAGGTATTAATACATACAATGGGTTAATTAATAAGTAAAAAGTGATTTTATTAAATACAAAAAGTAGAATTTAAGTGGTTCCAAGTAATAACAGACAGAACAAAAACAACGAGGAGTCCTTGTGGCACCTTAGAGACTAACATATTTATTTGGGCATAAGCTTTCGTGGGCTGCAGCTCACATAAGATGCATGAAGTGAAAAATACAGGAGCAGGTATAAAGACATGAAAGGCTGGGGGTTGCTTTACCAAGTGTGAGGTCAGTCTAATGAGATAAATCAATTAACAGCAGGATACCAAGAGAGGAAAAATAACTTTTGAAGTGGTAAGAGAGTGGCCCATTACAGACAGATGACAAGAAGATGTGAGTAACAAGGGAGAAATTAGTAATGGAAAATAAAACACGCAAGTCTAAGCCTAATACAGTAAGAAAGTGATTACAGATGAAATCTCACCCTCAAAGATGTTTCAATAAGCTTCTTTCACAGACTGGATGCTTTCCTAGTCTGGTCCCAATCCTTTCCCCTGGTACAGCCCTTGTTCCAGCTCAGGTGGTAGCTAGGGGATTTTTCATGACTGCAGCCCCCTCTGTTCTGTTCCACCCACTTATAGATCTTTTGCACAAAGCGGAAATCCTTTGGCCCTCTCTGGGTTCCTGTGACAAAGTGGGGGATTTTCTTGTTTGTTTTCTTGTTTTCGGTGGGGTTTCAATGGTTTGCATGCGGAGGGGGTGGGACTCAGTTTCCCTGGGTGTTACTGGTTTAACGAGGAGAGGGAGTTTGTTGTTACAGAGGACCGGAGAGGGAACGTGGGACCCAGCCAATGGCCTGAAGGATGGAAACCCCAGCGACTGGTGACCTGAGACCCCGACCCGGAGACCCAGCTCAGGAGTTGCAGCCGGTTATGGCCAGTGGGTGGACAATGGGCTGCAGAGTGAGGACCCAGTGACCTAACCAGCCGGTTCCAGCCAGAGGACAGAAGCAAGGAGAGGAGGCCCCAGTTTACAACTCTGTTTACCTGGAGAGAAGACAATGGACAGAGGCGGGGCCTGGGGCCGGGGATCTCAGATGCCCAGCTGGAAAGCAGGGGGGTTCTGGGCTGGAGAGGGGGAGCAGGCAGAGCCCACCTGGAGGCAGGGGAGACTGGGGTGTGCTGGGCTGAGGGAGGCCAGGCCTGAGGCCCTGAGAGTTTCCTGTGCTGTGTTCAACTCTCAATAAATCCTCCTGTTTTATGCTGGCTGAAAGTCATTCCGGTCTAGAGAACAGGGTTGCGTCAACCCCTTCGGGGGTGGAGGCCCCAGGGGTCCAGAGCGAGTGGACTCCCTGAGAGGGCCCACAGCAGAGACAGACATGCTAAGGCTCAGAGAGGTGTGGCTCCAGAAGGTGGAGGGATCTGACTCCGAGAGAGAGTGGGCCCCCGAGAAGGGCTGTCGCACTGAAAGGGGCACCCCCCACGGACTGCACGGGGCCAAGAGTGGGCACGATCTGTGAGTCCGTGACAGTTCCCACCCCACCTTCTCAATGGAAAAGCACCAGGTTAAAGATGGATTCCAGTTCAGG
>NW_020696428.1:0-19382 GCF_002925995.2 Terrapene triunguis | reverse complement strand
TTCAGAAGTGACTTGGGCACTTTGGGCCAGATTGCCAAAGGGATTTAAAGATGCCTAGTGGATTTTCAGAAGCACATAGGAGGGTTAGGAGCCTAACTCCCATTGGCTGTGGTGGGAACTAGGTACCTCAGCTCTTGGAAACTCCTCTAGGTACCTGTCTGCATTGTTAGGCACCTAAACACCTTTACAAATCTGCCCCCAAGTCTCACTGAAAGTCAGTGGCTCTTTGGCTCCTAAGCCACAGAACTGCAAAGGTACGTAGGTGCCTGACTCCCATTGAAATCAACGGGAGTTAGATACACAAGTCCCTTTGTGGATGTGGCCTAACGTGCCTAAATCACTTTTGAAAAAGGCTCCTGTGATAAATGAAGGGGGCGGGGGAGCTCCCTTTTATGGACACCCAGCCAGCCAGTCAGCTACAAAATCCCTGTTAGTAGCTGTTCTCTACTTGCTTTACCTGTAAAGGGTTAAAAAAGCCCACAGGTAAAAGGAAGGGAGTGGGCACCTGACCAAAAGAGCCAGTGGAAATGCCAGAACTTTTTAAAATTGGGAAAAAAAATTCCCTTTGTCTGTCTTTCTGTTGTTCTCTGGAAAGAGGAGACACAGAGCAGCAATGCTGTAAGAAGCTTTAAACCAGGTATGAAAAATCATCAAATCATACCTCAAAACTACGTATCTGAAACCCCAGGTATGTAAGTAGATCAGGGAATGTCTAGGAAGATGCAATTAGGTTTATCTCTTTTATTTCTTTATGGCTTGTGGACTCTGTGGAAGAAAACAAGTCCTCACTCTGCGTTTGTTAGCAACAAGTCAGAGACGGTTTATTACGAGCAATTGCAAGGGAAGACTGTGGTCGGACAGGGGGTCCCCTGACCTTAGGCAGATCTTCCCCCTTCAAGCAATATAAGACAAGTATTTATACTTTCCCGTTACATACATCAACGGCTAACGGTTATCCTTTGTTTATACAAATTCCCTCCAAATGCTACCTTATCTCAAGGTTTCTGCTTAAATCAGCATTCCATCCTTATCAACTAAAAGCAAGGCAAAAACAGTATCTCTTACAACTCTCGCGTTGTTAGGGTTAGGGTTTCCTTTCACTCGATCCTTAAATTGACTAAGACATCTACCCCCAGATCCTCCTTTTTCTCTTTTTTTTTAATTCTGCTTCCACATTCCCCCCTTTTTGTGCTTATAGCACAACTAATATTGTTAAATCTCTATTTTCATTAGACATTCTATTTCTGTTTCCAGATTAGTGAGATCGACCTTATAAGTTTTGGTTAGTGGTAATGGTAATACATGATTAGAATGAACATGCAAGCTGTTTCCATTATTACACCTCTTACAACAATAAAACATTCCTAGAATAAACAAAAACAATAAAATTATCAACATCCCCAATATAATTCTATGATGTGGTTGTCCCAGAGCCTTAGTTACATAACATGATATATCATAATTAGTACACGAGAGAGATGTTCAGTAGGCAGTATGGAAAGCATGTCTCTCAATTTGATATATATTTTGGAGTACATGAATTTGACCTTGTAATTCAGAGATTTTCTGTACTTCTGGTAAGAGGGAAAGCAGGTTTTGGAATCGATCAGGTACTAAAGCAGTCCAATTAAAGGGTATTTGGAACCTAAGGGTTGACCGTAAGACTCGGTCTGCAGGCCAATAGATAATATAGCTTCCTGCAGCAGTGATAAGATTAAAATGTGTCTCTTGCAAAAGGAAGCTCTTAACATATACACAACTATCATTAGCCTGAAAAATTGGGTGTCCTGCCAGGGTTGTTCCTAGTCCCATGCCTTCCCAACAAATGTTGTCATGAACCGTGACAATCTCTCCTTGTTTCAACTTTTGTACACACTGAAGCTGCGGGGATTCTAGAGGCCAGAATGTCCATTGGCTTCCTATCCCTATCCAAATATCGGGTGTTATTCCAGGAGCACCGACTACACATCAGCTAGGCTCACCAGGTGGTTTAATTTCCCAAATATTGCGGTGAATTACCCAATCCCACATTTATCCTCCCCACTGACCCGGCAGGATTCGGTATGTGGGAACCCACACCCCTCCAACCAGCCCGTATGCTTGGAAGGAGCACTGCGAGCATCTGCATTTCCACCCTGAAACCCTCCAAGTATGTCTCCAAGGCCACAACTCAGATGGCACTCCCGAAGCATTAGTAAGGGCAGTGGGCCAAGTTTGATGCTCAAGATCACTCCGAATGGCCATGAGGTGGTCATTCAGGAAATCCTGAATCTCTGAACAGGCCAAATCCCACTGCAATACCTTTCCCGCATCAGTGATGTTTAGTACCATCTTTGTCAGTAGTTCCTGGGTTATTGAGCTGAGGGTGGAGATAACATGCAATTCACCAATTCCAGGCTCTATCTGGGCCAGCTGTGCTCCAGTAATAAGTCCCGTGGCTTCCTCCAGCTGCCCTAGTTTTTCCTCTTGTTGTTGGCCCTTGTAAATATTCCAAATTGCCGCTGCGCTATTGGTACCATCCCATAGATGTTCGTTCAAGTCCCTTTTCCTTCTAGAAAAGACCCATGCCCTTTGCTCTGCTAACCGAATGGCAGCCCCCTTGGAGCAATTTGGGTATAAAGAGGTAACCTGAAAACTGGATAATGGCAGTGTGAATTTTACAATCCCTAGCGTGGCATTAACTATTGTCCATCGATATCCTAGCACATCTCTTTGGTACAGTGTCATGCCACATCTGTTGGTTAACAATTCTCATATAGCTCTGGAAAACATCAACATTAATGGCATAGGAAGGAGAATATTGCCATATGGTGCAGGTTAAGTTATTGGTTATCGGGATTAATTCAGTACAGGTAAAATTGCCGTTAGTGGAGCACACTTTCTGAGTATGAGTTTGATTATTTACTAATTGGGTAACCAAATAACAATAAGGACCCCTTCCTTCCAACATATTGCAGGCTCTGGGAATGGCCATCATGTCAACCCCGCTATGAAACCTACTAATCTCAATGACGGATACTTGAAACTCATTTGTAGTGATATCATACACTTCTATCTCTACTGACCCGTCTGTTTTCCACTCAATCATTCGCTTGTATGAGATATTCTGAGCCTTAAAAAATAAATTTTCCAAACAATATTTAAATAAATCACTAAGGTGTGAAGGCCTTGGCCATTGGGTTTCATCAGAATATATGGTATTGTTGATATTTGGGTAAGTTACAGGGGTGGTGGAGGAGCTGGCGGGGGCAGTGTTCGTGGCAGCAAAGCGCCTTTGGTATTCATCATCCGGAAGCCAATTAGGGAGGGCAGTGCATTCTGATGGTACTTGTCCATAAGCACAGAGCCCAGCCCCCGGAAGAAACTCAAACCACCACTCAAACCCACATTCCCAAGAACGGTCCCCGCAAGTCCCTCCCTCCAATGTACAATACTCGGTTTCCTCCACCAAGACCAATTCTTAATGTCTTCTGTAGTCAGGAATCCCTGAACTTTGGCGGTTTTGGCGGAGCAAGTGTTCCTTCTTTTTTCCTGGAGTAGTCGTGGTGCAGGATCATGCAGGGGAGAGGTTACCAGCGCGTCACCCTATAGTGGTTTGGTTCCTTTAACAGATGCTGGATATATGGTGGTTCTGTTAGTGGACAAGGGAGAGGTTACTAGCACTTCACCTTGTCTTTTTTCCTGCTGTCCAGGAGGAGGGAAAGAGGTACAAGAAGGAGAGAGAGGCTGATCAGCAGTCGGAGTAGAATCATCTCGAGGCGGTGAGGCCTTTTTGCAGTGAGAAGCATAGGTCCAGGCACTGAGTCCCTGGCACTTCACGGCAGTGTTGGTAATCAACAGAACTTGATAAGGGCCTTTCCAGCGTGGGGTTAGAGCGGTCCTTCATTGATGGACCTTTATGTAGACCCAGTCTCCTGGTTCCAACGAATGGCAGGGTTGCTCAGGATCCTTAGGTAGTGCTTCTTTCACCTGTGAATAAAGAGACCTAACACATTTCATTAATGCCTGGCAGTAATTAAACATTGTATCATCCATCAAATGAATGTCCATCTGGGTGAGGGCCAGAGGAGGCGTTGCTGGAAGTCGCATCGGGCGCCCTGTCAGGATTTCATGAGGGCTAAGTCCAGTCTTTCGGTTGGGGGTGGCCCTCATGCTCATTAATGCTAACGGAAGGGCATCTTGCCATTTTAAGTTTGTTTCCGCACAGATCTTGGCCAGTTTGTTTTTCAGAATCCCATTCTGACGTTCTACTGTCCCGGCAGACTACGGGTGGTAGGGACAGTGGAGGTTGTGTTGGATCTGCAAGGCTGCACATAACTCTTTTATAATCTGTCCAGTAAAATGAGTTCCACGATCACTGTTGATACCAACAGATATGCCAAATCGTGGTACAAGATCCTTAAGCAAAATTTTCACAACAGACTTGGCGTCTGCCCTCCTATAAGGGAAGGCTTCAACCCAGCTCAAAAAAACATCAACTAATACTAGCACATACTCATAATTACAACATTTAGACATTTGAATAAAATCAATCTGAATATTTACAAAAGGTCCCCCAGGAGGGGGATGTGCTGCCTTTCTACCTTTGACTGCTTTTCCAACATTATATTGCTGGCAGATTGCACACTGTTGACAGTAATGTTGGGCTACAGGAGAAAAATTTGGTGCATACCAGTCTTGTTTAACTGCAGCAATCATCCCCCCTTTGCTCACGTGTGCCATCCCGTGGTGCACGCGAGCAAAGTAGGTCAAGAGTACCTTAGGTGCAACCAGGCGGCCGTCTGGGGAGCGCCATAGGTGATCAGGGTGCAAAGTGCACCCAGCAACACTCCAAGAACATTTTTTGGCTTCCGGTGCCGCGTCCTGGATCTTGGCAAGGTCCTCAAGGGAGGCCAGCGGAGGTTGCTCAATCATGGCAAGAGTGTATGCAGCCTGAGGGGAGAAAGGGCCACGGTTTTGGCTGCTGAATCTGCTGAAGCATTTCCACGTGTAACTTCATCATGAGGGGTTTGGTGAGCAATACATTGTACAACAGCAACAGCTTTGGGCAACAGAAGGGCATCCAAAAGAGCAGACACATATGTGCCATTTTTAATAGGGGAACCAGAGGATGTAAGGAAACCTCTGTGTTTCCACAGTTGACCATAGTCATGTGCTACTCCAAAAGCGTAGTGGGAGTCAGTATGAATAGTAACAGCTTGATCCTGTGCCAAGATACAGGCTCGGGTCAAGGCAACGAGTTCGGCAACCTGGGCTGAAAATACAGAGGGAAGGAGGGCACTTTCAATGACAGAATGCAAAGAGCATACAGCATAGCCAGCAGCCAGATTTCCCTTAAAATTTTGCAAACATGAGCCATCGACAAAATACATGAGTTCAGGATTCTGTAAAGGCACATCCATGAGGTCTCCCCTTGGACGAGTAAGAAGAGAAGTCACAGACACACAATCATGGGGCTCTCCGTCCTCTGGCCCAGGCAATAAGGAAGCAGGATTTAAAATGGGGCAGCGAGTCAGGGTAAAATGAGACAAGGAGAGCAGCACAAATTCATATTTGGTGAGGCGAGAAGTAGCTAGATGTTGGGTCTTAGATTTTAACAGAAGAGCAGCCACAGCGTGAGGTACTGCAAAAGTCAAGGGTGACCCTAGGACTATGGATTCAGACAACTGCCCAGACAGAGCAGCTGCTGCTACAGCCCGTAAACAAGGAGGAAATCCAGCTGCCACAGTGTCCAGGGCAGTGCTATAATAAGCAAGTGGGCGGGGTTTATCTCCGTGTTTTTGCGTTAACACAGCTAAGGCAAACCTGTTGCGCTCGTGGCAGAAAAGAACAAACGGTTTAGTGTAATCAGGAAGTCCAAGTGCCGGGGCACTAGAAAGGGCTTGTTTAATGTCCATGAAAGCTTGTTCAGCCTCCTGAGACAATAGAAGTGGCTCAGGAGTGTCTGTCTTAGTCAGATTTTGTAATGGCTTAATTATTGTTGCATAACCCAAAATCCACTGTCTGCAGTACCCAGTCATGCCAAGGAAGGTTCACATTTGAGAGATAGTGACAGGCCTAGGCATTTTTAAGATGGTTGTAATGCGGGAATCTGACAAATGGGTGCCAGATGAAATATCATGACCAAGGTAATGGACTCTTAGTTGGCACAACTGGAGCTTTTCCTGAGATGCCTTGTGACTCTTGGCAGCAAGAGCAGTCAAAAGAACTAAAGTGTCAGTTTTATAGGATTCAAAGGAAGGGGATGCCAACAAAAGATCATCCACGTATTGTATGAGTATGGATTTTCCTGGGAAGACCACGTCATCCAGATCCTTCTTTAGATCTGGGAAAACAGAGATGGAGATTTGGTATATCCTTGGGGTAAGCGGGTTCAGGTATATTGGAGCCCTCTATAGGTGAAGGCAAACAAGAGGTCTACAACAGTAAAATAAGTGGCTGTAGGGGGAATACAAGAAAGTATGGTAGCCGGGTTTGGGACCACTGGAAAAGACGGCAAGACAACAGCATTAACCGCGCGGAGATCCTGAATGAAGCGATAGGTGTTCTTTCCCGGTTTCTTTACGGGCAGAATAGGTGTATTACAAAAACTGGTAGCAGGGATGATAATACCTTTCTGTAACAAAGAATCTATCACTGGAGCTATTCCTTCTTTCACTTCAGGATGTAGTGGATATTGTGGTACCCTTGAAAGTGGTTTGAAAGGGTCAACAAGAATTTTAACTGGTTCGGCTGTTTGAATCTGCTCTACTTCATTTGCATGCTGAGACCAAAGATAAGAGGGTACTTGTGACAACAACTTAACAAGATCATTGCTGAGAGCCACATTTGATTGGGCTGGCTCCTTTGTTTGAAGGGTGGCCAGCACTAGGTTGGTATTCTCATCAGGGACTTCTAAGAACACGCCGTCTGGCGTGCAATAGATACTGCAGCCCAATTTGCACAAAAGATCTTGTCCCAGCAAGTTAACAGGAGAGGAAGGGCTGAGTAAAAAGGCATGTTGATCTGAAATGAGTCCCAAGGAAACAAAAAGGGGTTTAGTAATAGGATGAGGTACAGTCTGGTTTGAAATACCGATGGCATTAATGGACGAGGATGACAAGGGAATGGGGGGAAACTCAAAGGACCTTAAAGCTGATCTGCTAGCACCAGTATCTACAAGACAATCTACAGGTTGTCCTTCAATTTTACAATTTACATATGGGCCTTTTTGATCAAGAGGAATTAAAGGATGCATGATGCAGTTATGTTCCCTCAGGCTGTCCTAATAGGAATTATTTTGTGAAGAAAAAGCAGGCGTATCAGGGTTCAGGAATGGGGGTGGGGGGATTTGAGGAGGTTGGTTCGGGCATTCATTTTTCCAATGCCCCTCCTGGCCACAGTAATGGCATGCATTGTTCCCTGTCAAGTCAGGGCGTGAGGGACCTCTCCCTCTTCCTCTCCCCCAACTTCATCCTCTCCCACCCCTCATTACCCTACGGCCTCTATGTTGATAAGTCTGCAACTGCAAGGCCAGTAGTTTTGTTTCAGAACTTTCTTTCTTCTGCTCTATGCAAGCTATACAATGGTTGGCAACTGTCACCAATTCAGAAAGGGGTTTAGTTTGCCAGCCGATGAAGATCAACTTCAACTGCTGTTGAACCTTTGGCAAAAGTCCTTGAACAAAAGCAGCCCCCACTGCCTTTCTGGCATTGTTAGCTGGCTGGGCAATCCCCGAATATTGTTCAAGCACTTTTGTCAATTTATCTAAATAATTGGTGGGGGACTCGCCTTTGTCTGTTTACAGTTGTTGATCTTTGTCCAATCCGATTTCCTAGGGCAAATTTCCGGAATGGCGATCTCGGGGTGATTCCTAGCCTGAGCCAGGGCATCTCCAATTCCGGGGTCAGCGTTGGGCCATAGGGCCTGAGCGAGTAGCAGTTGTTGGACTTCAGATGGCAGAACTACTCGCAAGAGTTAGTTAACGTCTGCCCATGACGGATTGTAACACTGAATCACTGTCTGGAGTTCCTCTCTAAATTTTTCTGGTTCCTCTCTAATATTAGGAAATTCCTTAACTAAATTTCTAGGGTCCCCCGGTGTCCAGGGGGCATGTACAGTAACCAAGTGATCTCCTTCACCAGGCAATTGCCATAAGGGAGCCTGGATCACTACCGACTGGTCTTGTCGGCTCCTAGTGTGTTTGGAGACTGGGCTGCAAGTATCAGAGCTGAGCGAGATGTTGGATAGATCAGGAACAGCCCTCGGCTTCTGATGTGGGTAGGGCGGCAGCGGAGGGGGGTGTTCCTCTCCGGAATGAATGTCCTGTGTAGCTGATACATGTGGTGGTGATGATGGCGCTACCATTTGGAAGCCATCAGAAGGCACAGTCTGTGCGGCCCCGAGGTGTTGGGGGGAAGATGGCGGCGGCCGTTGCCCATGTCCTTCCGGAGGCATAGCCCGCTGAGAAGCACTGTTGAAAAAATCCACAATGTCCTCGGCTGTCTCCTCCTCGCTCTCAGTCTTTACTAATTGGGGATATAAAGGAGCCGAGGGGGTTGACGAGCTAGTTTGGGTAGGGGGACATCCAGGTGCCTTGCATTTAGGTTTTAAATCCTGCACTTGGGTTTTTAACTTTTCCTGGGAGTCCTTTAGACTCTGCACTCGAGACTCATGGAGTCTCTTTGTGGCTTCCTCCCACCAATAGACAAATTGTTCCCACTGTATGCAGGGCCGGCTCCAGGCACCAGCGCAGCAAGCAGGTGCTTGGGGCGGCCAACGGAAAGGGGCGGCACGTCCGGCTGTTCTGCGGTAATTCGGCAGCGGGTCCCTCAGTCTCTCTCGGAGGGAAGAACTTGCCGCCGAATTGCCGCCGAAGAATGAAGCGGTGCTGTAGAGCTGCCGCCAAAGTGCCGCCGATCGCGGCTATTTTTTTTTTTTTTTTTTTTTTTTTTTTGCCGCTTGGGGCGGCAGAAACGCTGGAGCTGGCCCTGACTGTATGTCAGGGA
The DNA here is from genome assembly GCF_002925995.2 of Terrapene triunguis. NCBI lineage: Eukaryota > Metazoa > Chordata > Testudines > Emydidae > Terrapene > Terrapene triunguis. The sequence goes on along the minus strand of NW_020696428.1, from coordinate 10,395 downwards.
TTTTTGGTGATTCAAGAGCTCCTCTGAGGTGTATGATCTTATCTAAATCAAAGGTACCTTCTAGCAGAAACTGTTTAGATGGATTATCACGCGTATAAAAATTCCAGTTATCTAGATACTTACAAGTCGTAGGACCATAATGCACATACATGTAGTATGCAGGGGTGCCTTTCGGCAGTGCGGGAATATTCTTAGACTGGTCACCACCCATTTTTCAGGCACTCAGGGAAAGTTCACTGGGCCACGAGGTTCGGCTGACTCCCCTTGCTTTCAGAACTCCCGCATGGGGTAGTCCTGGGGAGGCTGGAGTCAGCGTAAGTCCCAGACCTGGTCAGTGAATAAGTAAGGGAAGACTTTGGCTCTCTCGCACTCCAGGGAAAGGGTCTACTGGGTTATGGGGTTCCACCGTTCAGCGGCTTGAGTCCCAGACCTGGTCAGCAGACTTGGCAAGGGAAACCTTCTGCTGGGTCAGAAGGTTCGGCTGACTCCGCTTGCTTTCAGAACTACCACATGGGGTAGTCCTGGGCTGGCTGGAGTCAGCTTAAGTCTTTAGACCTGGTCAGCCGCATTTACTCCTCACTCATTCACTCAGTCTTATTCATTCCCCCATACCTGGATGCAGCTCGTTTAACCATAACCTTAATTCCTTACGTCCGGATTTATCACAACTTTTTCCTTATGTGAGGCGGCAATCTCCTCAGCACCAATATGCAGCTGCAACCTGTTCCTTATTTGAAGCGGCAATCTCCTCAGCACCACTTTGCATCTGACCTTGTTGCAAAATCAATAAGTTCGCATGGCGTGAGCGCAAGAGGGACGGACGGCCCCGTGGGCAGTCCTCCTCTGAATCCCACTAGAGATTTCAAAAGGTCTCTTACCTCTTGTCTGGCACCTTGGGGTTCGTAGTGATTGCCGCTGTCTCAGCCGGGTGGTGCCATCTGAGTCACGGCACCAAATTGTGGAAGAAAACAAGTCCTCACTCTGCGTTTGTTAGCAACAAGTCAGAGACAGTTTATTACGAGCAATTGCAAGGGAAGACTGTGGTCGGACGGGGGTCCCCTGACCTTAGGCAGATCTTCCCCCTACAAGCAGTATAAGACAAGTATTTATACTTTCCCGTTACATACATCAACGGCTAACGGTTATCCTTTGTTTATACAAATTCCCTCCAGATGCTACCTTATCTCAAGGTTTCTGCTTAAGTCAGCATTCCATCCTTATCAACTAAAAGCAAGGCGAAAACAGTATCTCTTACAACTCTCGCATTGTTAGGGTTAGAGTTAGGGTTAGGGTTTCCTTTCACTATATCCTTAAATTGACTAAGACATCTACCCCCAGATCCTCCTTTTTTTCTTTTTTTTTAATTCTGCTTCCACAACTCCTCTGTGCTAACCCCAGGTGCTTTTGTTTTGCTTGTAACCTTTAAGCTGGACCTCAAGAGAGCTATCTTGATGCTTAATTATTATATTTGCTCTTTTTTAAATCTAGCAATAGCCTCCGTTCCAGATGTATTTTCTTTCTTTTTGTTTTTTAATAAAATTTACTTTTTTTAAGAACAGGATTGGGTTTTTGTGTCCTAAGAGGTTTGTGCATATGTTGTTTAATTAGCTGGTGGCAACTGCTGATTTCCTTTGTTTTCTTTCTCAGCTCTTCCCTGGGGGCGGGGGTGAAAGGGCTTGAGGGTAACTCACAGGGAGGAATTCCCAAGTGCGCCTTCCTGGGTTCAAAGGGGTTTTTTGCATTTGGGTGGTGGCAGCATCTACCCATCCAAGGTCAGAGAGAAGCTGTAACCTTGGGAATTTAATACCAGCCTGGAGTGGCCAGTATAAATTTTTAGAATCCTTGCAGGCCCCCACCTTCTGTCAAAGTGCCAGAGTGGGGAATCAGCCTTGACAGCTCCTAAGTCACTTGGGTGGGTTTGAAATTTTTACCCTGAATCCTCTAAATGCAAAACAAAGTGTTTAATTTCACAGCTGTGTTAAACTGACCAGTTCAGGCTCTAAAACATTAGAAGGTCCCGCTGGAGTTTCTCATTGAGTAACAGAGAGCAAGGGGCAGAGGGAAATGCGGAGGAGAGACACAGAAGTCCCCTGAACAGGGTAAATGAGCTCAGTGCACATATGACCTGTATTTCTAACTCTGCTTTTCCCCGTTTTCCCCACAGTTTCCACTGGCCTTCATCCAGGTAAGTGGCACATTGATCTTTACCCTCACAGCCGCTAGCTGAAAGCTGGGGCTGCTGCGGGGATGGGGAGACTCCCGTGCTCCACAGCAGAGGGGGGCTGTAGTGTGGTGTTCGTTGTGAATGGATAGTGCGGCCACTAGGGTGAGCAAGGAAGTAAGGGTGAGTCTGTATGAACAGGAAATAGAGTCCTGCATTCACCCCACCCACCCTGGGGACTGGGTCTCTGGCATCTCAGCATTGGATCATCCCAGAGATTTCAGTCCTCAGCTGCAGCGCAACATTGGAACATGACCTGCAAAGGGGAAAAATGAGCCCATGACCTTTTCTGTTTCATTAGGTTGTTTAAAGGAGCCTGGAAAGGGTCTTTTGTGAAAGTGAGCCCTGGTCCACACACAAATTTCATTCCAGTTTAACTGTGTCAGTCAGGGGTGGGATTTTATACCAAAGTAGTTATACCGGTGCAGCCGCTAGCATGGGCCTGGTTATACCAGCATAGAGGTGCCTTATAGTGGCATAGTTCATTCCCCTTCCTGTACAGAAATAAGCTAGAATGGTCAAAGGCACCTTTATCCTGGTATAACTGTGTCCACACTAGGGGGATTGAACTGGTGTCACTACACCAGTATAGCTCAAGCAGTACAACTTTTATATGTAGACGGGCCCTATGTTTATTATTTCTGCCTCTTTTTCCATTAGAAGTTCAGATCTTGTCCACCCTGGAAGTCTCTGTGGGCACAAGAGAACTAGGGAATTGATGATATGTTAAGAGTCCATGGCGGGAAAACTGAACGCCTCAGATGGGAAGGGATCTTTAGAACTCTACTATTATTTAGGGTTGTTTGTTTTGTTTTTGTGGCCAGCTTTTAATTCCAATGATTAACAAACAGTTGGGATAAAGGCTGTCTCTGTTAAGACAATGTGCCCTAGATAGATGACTGTGGTGGGACTCAGGAGACCTGGGTTCTATTCCTAACTCTCCCACCCTTCTACTGGGACTTTAGGAAGTGAGTTCACTTCTCTCTACCTCAGTTTCCCCAGATGTGAAACAGGGATAATGATACTGACCTCCTTTGTAAAGTGGGTTGAGGTCTATGGATGCAAAGTGCTAGGTATTTTGTTTATTATTATAATTGTTTCCAACTCCCATCCCTTCAGTTAAGACGTGGCCGCTCACAATAAATACATCTGAGATCTGGTGGGAAACCAGGAGAGACCAGACGTGGCATTCCTGCTATTTCTGAGGTTAAAACAACAAGCAAGGGGCAAAAACACAATTTTTTTTTTTTCATTTGGAAAAAGCTTTCAGGCCTTGTGTCTAAATCAATCATAAAGATGGCAAAGGCAGGACAAGCCCAATAATAAACATTCTTTGCCAGCCTCCTCTGAGCCACATAGTCATGTCATCCCCTGGTCCGCATCAGATTGGGCTCCCCGCTTTTCACTTGACTTAAATGTGGGGCCAACTCTCAGTAACTGCGACAGCGCAGTGGGGCTTGTCCGCTGAAGGACCTTTCACCCATTCTGCCTTCGGTGTCACCTAGTAAGGCTCTTGGAGACAGGGCCTGCTCTCTCCCCGTCAGCCATGAGAGGTCACTCACATCCCCTGTCACTTGGCTCAGGGATAAAGTCGGAATGAAATAAATCCTCTCCAGTCAGTCAGTTACCTGGGGCTATCTGAAGTAAATAGACTTTTGATGGTAGCCAAGAGACAGGGGAGAAAACGGATAGAAAATGAAAGAGTGTGAACATTAAACATGTTCCTGAGCGGTCTGGAAAGGGCACATCAAACTATATATCGCTTTTAGTTTAATCTCTTTGATGGTTTCTACTAGAGCTGGGCCTGAGCTGCAGAATTTACAACCAGGTTAGAATCTGGTCACATCAGACCTGGTTTGGTCCATTGCTTTGGCCTGTTAATAATCTATTTGTAATTAATACTACTCAGCTTTTACAGAGATGAGGTTTCAGATCCAGCCTCCGGACCTGTCTTCAAACTTGCCCAAAACCATACTCAGGCCCTTGTCTAATTTATTCAGATTGGCCCCCACATTCCCCACCCCCCATACATATTGTGCATTGAGTAGCAGCCCAAAACAACAACATATTTAAGCCCAGATGAGCATTTCCATAGCCCATTGCCTTCCACATACCTGCATGGGGAGGGTTTTCTCAGCCCCAGAGGTAACTTGAGTATTTCAATCCTCAGCCAGAGCAGTTGCCAATTCTCAAACTGCAAATAGAACATTCAAGCTCCCAGGCACAGAGAAACTCACCGCATCCTGCGTCTGTGCATTGGTCTCTTAGCCTTGCTCTCTCCCATCCTCCTTGCCCACTCCATGCGGCCGTGGGCATGTTGATCAGGTGGGCAGACAACGGAATAGATTCAGTGCTGGTATCTGGCTGTTTAATCACACGCTGATTGCACAGGACTTGACTGGTTAATCCTTACAGGCTACTGGGAAAGTACAGAGCCAGCCGCCAGGTGCCCTAACCTCAGCTATAGAAGAGGGCGATGATCGTATATATCCTGTATCTCTGCCGAACATTGGACTGCGACTGCCCTGCTCTGCAGCCTCGTGCCGTGTAGACACCCTGCCTGTAAATGACCTTGTGCTCTCCTCACCTCTAGGACCCACAGAAGAACCGCGTGTACCAGTGGCGAGAGGTGGAGTTAAATGGGGGCCTCACCCAGCTCTCCTTCCCCCTCACCTCCGAGCCCATCCAAGGCACCTACAACGTGGTGGTGCAGAAGGAGTCGGGGACCAATCTTGAACACTCCTTTACTGTGGAGGAATATGGTAAGGAAGGGTCCCACTCGTGCTGGGGTGGGGGTGTTGGAAGCAGGAGCAACCGTCTGGGATTCATCCATTCCAGGCACAAAAATCCAGTTCAGGATTGTCTGGGGTGTAGATGAGTGAAGAGTGATCTGAGGAATGGGCCAGGAAAACACTGGATGCTTTAAGGGATCAGGATCTGAGCCCCCATCCAGTGGTGTGTAGGTTTCTCCTCAGCACTTGAACTGCCAGGGTCACTGTTCACTGTAAGCCTGGGAGTATCTGGATCTGAATACAAAGGCCTATTCCTCGGGCCTACTGGATTTGGGCTGTGATTCCAGCCTCAGTACAATGCAGCTTTATTTTTGTGTAGGGTCTTTCCTGCCAGTTGTGTGCAGTATATGGTACGGATGCAGAACAAACTATGTGCATGCTGCATTACAGTGGCACAGTTTGCTCCCCCTGTGAGCTGCCAATGAAACTGGCTTAACTCACCTCTCCTGTCTACCCTTCTCCCACTCGGGTCTTCACACCTTTGTCCTTGTGGCCCCTGACACCCAGAACATTTTCAAACATTCAAAATAAATAAATAAAGACACTTTGGCTGGAAAACATCAGTCCCAAAGGACAATCTTTCGGAAGGTTTATGAGGAAAACTTTCGGGCCAGATTCACTGGTGCAGTCCGTCTGCTTTGTACCACTCCAGGGACGCAAAGTAACCGGGCTTATGGCTGCTTTGCTTCACTGGAGCAGCACAGGAGCCAGAGCACACAGTGAATGTGGCCCTTTAAATCTGGTGAGTGACGATGGTGCACTGGAGAGTCGGGCCCTCACTAAGGGTATGTCTACACTACGAAATTAGGTCGAATTTATAGAAGCCGGGTTTATAGATATCGGTTTTATACAGTCGATTGTGTGTGTCCCCACATAAAATACTCTAAGTGCATGAAGCCGGCGGACCACGTCCACAGTACTGAGACTAGCGTCGACTTCTGGAGCGTTGCACTGTGGGTAGCTATCCCACAGTTCCCGCAGTCTCCGCCGCCCATTGGAATTCTGGGTTGAGATCCCAATGCCTGATGATGCAAAACAGTGTCGCGGGGGGTTCTGGGTACATGCCGTCAGGCCCCTCCCCCTCCGTCAGAGCAACGGCAGACAATCGATTCGCACCTTTTTACCTGGGTTACCTGTGCAGACAACATACCACGGCAAGCATGGAGCCCGCTCAGCTCAGCTCACCGTCACCATATGTCATCTGGGTGCCGGCAGACGTGGTACTGCATTGCTACACAGCAGCAGCTAATTGCCTTTTGGCAGTAGACGGTGCAGTATGACTGGTAACCTTCATCGGCGATCTGGGTGCTGGCAGACGTGGGGCTGGCAGACGTGGGGCTGCATTGCACACAGCAGCAGCCCCTTGCCTTTTGGCAGTAGATGGTGTATTAAGATTGATATCCGTCATCGTCGTATTCCAGTTCAATCAGAGGCACCTGGGCAGACATGCTTTGTCTCCTGGAGACTCAGTCCTGCCGGCAGGCCTATTGCACCATCTTGATGATGATGGCTAGCAATCGTAATGCAGCATCTTCTGCCAAGCACCCAGAAGATGCCGATGGCTATCAGTCATGCTGCACTGTCTGCTGCCAGCTTAAGATGTAAAAAATAGATGTATTCATTTGCTTCCCCCTCCCTCCGTGAAATCAACGGCCTGCTAAACCCAGGGTTTTGAGTTCAATCTTTGGGGGGGCCATTCTGTGTGACAGTTGTTTGTGTTTCTCCCTGATGCACAGCCACCTTTGTTGATTTTAATTCCCTGTACCTGTACGCCATGTCGTCAGTCGCCCCTCCCTCCCTCCGTCACTTTTGCGCCTTTTTTCAGACCAGACGCCATAGCACTGGGATCATGGAGCCCGCTCAGATCACCGTGGCAATTATGAGCACTATGAACACCACGCGCATTGTCCTGGAGTATATGCAGAGCCAGGACATGCCAAAGCAAAACCAGGACCAGCCGATGAGGCGATTGCAGCGCGGCGACGAGAGTGATGAGGAAATTGACATGGACACAGCCCTCACACAAGGTACGGGCCCCAGCAATGTGCAAATCATGGTGTTACTGGGGCAGGTTCATGCCATGGAACGCCGATTCTGGGCCCGGGAAACAAGCACAGACTGGTGGGACCGCATCGTGTTGCAGGTGTGGGACGATTCCCAGTGGCTGCGAAACTTTCGCATGCGTAAGGGCACTTTCATGGAACTTTGTGACTTGCTTTCCCCTGCCCTGAAGCGCCAGAATACCAGGATGAGAGCAGCCCTCACAGTTGAGAAGTGAGTGGCGATAGCCCTGTGGAAGCTTGCAACGCCAGACAGCTACCGGTCAGTCGGGAATCAATTTGGAGTGGGCAAATCTACTGTGGGGGCTGCTGTGATCCAAGTTGCCAGGGCAATGAAAGACCTGGTGATATCAAGGGTAGTGACTCTGGGAAACGTGCAGGCCATAGTGGATGGCTTTGCTGCAATGGGATTCCCAAACTGTGGTGGGGCGATAGACAGAACCCATATCCCTATCTTGTCACCGGAGCACCAAGCCACCGAGTACATAAACCGCAAGGGGTACTTTTCAATGCTGCTGCAAGCCCTGGTGGATCACAAGGGACGTTTCACCAACATCAATGTGGGATGGCCGGGAAAGGTACATGATGCTCGCGTCTTCAGGCACTCTGGTCTGTTTCGAAAGCTGGAGGAAGGGACTTTCTTCCCGGACCAGAAAATAACCGTTGGGGATGTTGAAATGCCTATTGTGATCCTTGGGGACCCAGCCTACCCCTTAATGCCATGGCTTATGAAGCCGTACACAGGCAGCCTGGACAGTAGTCAGGACCTGTTCAACTACAGGCTGAGCAAGTGCCGAATGGTGGTGGAATGTGCATTTGGACGTTTAAAAGCGCGCGGAGGCCCCCCCACCGTGTTCTTGGGCATCTGGGTGAGGAGGCAATGGGACTTGGGGAGGAGGGCTGTTAGTTACACAGGGGCTGTAGCGGCGGTCTCTGCTCCTGCTGCCTTTCCTGCAGCTCAACCATATGCTGGAGCATATCAGTTTGATGCTCCAGCAGCCGGAGCATCGACTCTTGCCTTCTGTCTGCAAGCTGACGCCACCTATCATCTTCAGCCCGCCACTTGCTCTGTTCATCCCGCGATTCAGCCCGCCACCTCTCCTCTCGTTCATATTGTGCTTTTCTGTAGTCTGACATTGACTGCCTCCACGCATTCTGCTGTGCTCTTTCAGCGTGGGAGGACATCTGGAGCTCCATGAACATATCATCCCGAGTCCGCCGTTTTCTCCTTCTAATCTTTGCTAGCCTCTGCGAAGGAGAAACATTTGCAGCTGGTGGAGGACAAGGGAGAGATGGTTAAAAAAGACACATTTTAGAGAACAATGGGTACACTCTTTCACGTTAAATTTTGCTATTCACATTACACAGCACATGTGCTTTCGTTACAAGGTCACATTTTTCCTCTTATATTGAGGGCCTGCCGGTTTGGTGTGAGAGATCACTCACGCGGTGCCAGGCAACAGAATTCGGCTTGCAGGCAGCCATGGTAAGCCACAGTCTTTTGGCTTTTTTAACCCTCATAACATGTGGGAATGGCTTCAAACAGTAGCGCCTTCATTTCCCATACCAAGGACCCGTTGGGTTGGCCATTTAAAATGGGTTTGCAATGTAAAAGGAGGGGCTGGGGTTTCCGGGTTAACATGCAGCACAAACCCAACTACCCTCCCCCACACACACACACAATTCTCTGGGATGATCCCTTCACCCCTCCCCCCGCACCACGTGGCTAACAGCGGGGAACATTTCTGTTCAGCCGAGCAGGAACGGGCACCTCTGAATGCTCCCTTAATAAAATCACCCCATTTCAACCAGGTGACCGTGAATGATATCACTCTCCTGAGGATAACAAAGAGAGATAAGGAATGGATGTTGTCTGTATGCCAGCAAACACCGGGACCATACGCTGCCATTGCTTTGTTATGCAATGATTCCAGACTATGTGCTACTGGCCTGGCGTGGTAAAGTGTCCTACCATGGCGGACGGGATAAGGCAGCCCTTCCCAGAAACCTTTTGCAAAGGCTTTGGGAGTACATGAAGGAGAGCTTTCTGGAGATGTCCCTGGAGGATTTCCGCTCCATCCCCATACACGTTAACAGACTTTTCCAGTAGCTGTACTGGCTGCGATTGCCAGGGCAAATTAATCATTAATCATTAAACACACTTGCTTTTAAACCATGTGTGATATTTACAAAGGTACACTCACCAGAGGTCCCTTGTGTGCCCTCAGGGTCTGGGAGCACGCCTTGGGTGAGTTCGGGGGTTACTGGTTCCAGGTCCAGGGTGATAAACATATCCTGGCTGTTGGGGAAACCGGTTTCTCCGCTTCCTTGCTGTGAGCTATCTTCATTGTCTTCATCATCATCATCATCTTCCGCGTACCCCGAACCCGCTTCCCTGTTGCGTGTTTCTCCATTGACGGAGTCAAAGCACACGGTTGGGGTAGTGGTGGCTGCACCCCCTAGAATGGCATGCAGCTCCGCGTAGAAGCGGCATGTTTGCGGCTCTGCCCCAGACCTTCCGTTTGCCTCTCTGGCTTTGTGGTAGGCTTGCCTTAGCTCCTTAATTTTCACGCGGCACTGCTGTGCATCCCTGTTATGGCCTCTGTCCTTCATGGCCTTTGAGACCTTTTGTAATATTTTGCCATTTCATTTACTGCTACGGAGTTCAGCTAGCACTGATTCGTCTCCCCATATGGCGAGCAGATCCTGTACCTCCCGTTCGGTCCATGCTGGAGCTCTTTTGCGATCCTGGGACTCCATCATGGTTACCTGTGCTGATGAGCTCTGCGTGGTCACCTGTGCTCTCCACGCTGGGCAAACAGGAAATGAAATTCAAAAGTTTGCGGGGCTTTTTCTGTCTACCTGGTCAGTGCATCTGAGTTGAGAGTGCTGTCCAGAGCGGTCACAATGAAGCAATGTGGGATAGCTCCCGGAGCCCAATAACGTCGAATTCCGTCCACACTACCCCAAATCCGACCCGCAAAGGCCAATTTTAGCGCTAATCCCCTCGTCGGAGGTGGAGTAAAGAAACCGGTTTAAAGGGCCCTTTAAGTCGAAAGAAAGGGCTTCGTCGTGTGGACGTGTCCAGGCTTAATTCGATTTAACCCTGCTAAAGTCGACCTAAACTTGTAGTGTAGACCAGGGCTAAGTATCACTTGCGTAGCATAGTTTGGAATACAGCCTCTAAAGCAACGATAGCCCGGCGGTCGGGGTTGGGCAAGGGGAGCAAATGGGAGGGGAGCAGGATTATGGTGTTTTTCTCTTCAGTTCCACACTCCCTGGCCAGATCCTCAGCTGGTGTAAGCTGGCACAGCTGCTCTGA
>NW_020696427.1:0-3034 GCF_002925995.2 Terrapene triunguis | reverse complement strand
GGGTGGTAACACTTTGCAAGTCTCAGATGGTCTGTGTGCAGGAGGTTTCAGTACTGGAGTGCAGGCCAGGGGCAGGAAGCTTCTGTTTGCAATGATGGAGATGAACCCAAATATTATCTTAGCAAACAGAAGTTGTTAGACTTTCTGCTGTACTGCTCTGTTCCCAGAGCGTTCTGTAACAGGGGAGGGGAGAGGGCTAGTGTGTGTATCATTCGCATGTCAGGATGATGCTGAAACAGGGCAGAGCAGAGGTGGCATTGTGGGGGTGGCGTGAACCTTAACTCTGCATTTCCCCTTCTAAGAACTGAGGGGATGGGAATCCTTACCCAGCAAGGTCACATTCTCATAGTTCTCCTGCATGACATCTCTGTAGAGGGCTCTCTGAGTGGGGTCCAGCAGAGCCCATTCCCCCTTGGTGAAATACACAGCCACCTCCTCGAAGGTCACCAGCCCCTGAAAGAGCAAGAGACCCCCAATGAGTATCTGCTGCCCCAATCATAACCCCACTATTCATGGGGGAAATGAGCCAATCAAACGGATACTCTGAGACAGAGACAGTCAGCAGAGTCCTATCCCCATACTGCTGAGAGCAGCCAGGAGGCATCTGGGTGGGGGGAGAAAGAGAGAGCCCCTTGTCTCTCCCAGCAGATCCACCACACACCTACTAGCCAGAGGCTGATACAGGAGATGGAGCCCCCAGTAGGTGCAGGCAGAGCCCTATGGTAGGAATCCCAACAACCTCCCCACTACCTGCAGCTGGATGTGAGGGGCTGGGACATCTTCCCTACACCTTCCTACATCTTTCCATGTCACACCAGCCTCTGGCTAGGAGGATGAGGGTTCCGCACTGGAAGTCTGGTCAGTTTTCCCAGCTCTGTGCAGAGGGTTGCTTTGTCTGTTTCCTGTTTCCCAAATTAGGGAATTTTCTGTCCCAACATCCAAGCGTTTGTTCCTAGAATCTAGGGCCATGTTAAACAAGTCCCAGCAGGTTTATCACACTCTGTCCCCCTCCCTTTCCTCACCCAGGATATTCCCTGCCCCCTCCAGAGCTATCGCCCCAGAAGTTGCCACCTCTTCAGTATTTACTGCCCCTTTCCCTCCAGCAGGAACCAACCAGCAACCCCCCAATAACCCCTACCTGAGCTGGCTCCACTGCAGTCATTCCTCTCCCCTGTTCCTTGGGAGGACGGGATGAGCTGGAGCGAGATGTGGGCGTCATTCTGCAGCCTGGCAGGGCGAGAAGGGCAGTTGTAGAGGTTTCAGAACAGGCTTTAGTTCATTTCACATCACAATTCCCCCAGGCCCTTTCCCTGCAGACAGAGATTGTAGATTCTGCCATGCTGGGAACATGCTCAGTCCCCATATTGCAGCACAGACCTTTCCCCTGTCCTCCAGCCTCCCACCTTGTCCCCCCCCCCCACCTCACAACCTAGAATAAACCCACAGAGACATGTTCAAACCCTCCCAGCAACAGAGTGTGAATCAAACACTGGAAAAGACCAGAACCAAAGGAGTCCCTTTGGGGGGATTCCCCCTGACACTGTCCCCAGGGCAGCACACTCTTGCAACAGGGAGAGTCAGGGTCTGGTTTTTCCTCTCTGCTCCTCACCTTGTTCACAGGAAAGTGACCCTGTGCAGGGATGCTGCAGTGAGTGTGCCTGAGGCAATCGTAGATCTGGAAATCTGCCTCCCCCCCTTATTTGTCCTTACACTCTTTTCCATCTCTTCCTCCTTTTTCCTAGCACCCTATCCCCCTGGTTGGGAGACGTGGTCACCATCCCATTCTTGGGGGCTCTCTCTCCCCCGTGGCTGGCCCGGCTCTGCACATGTAGGGAAGGGGGGTACCAGTCAGGAAGACCTGCTTTATCCACACAAGTTACTGGACACCACACAGAGCCAGTGGGAGCAGGTCAGACTCGCTGATAGAAGGATCCCTTCTGGCTTTAGTGATGGCAGCAGGTCTGGGCTCCCGGACAGCGGGGCGGGGCGGGGGGGGCACTGTGCAGAGTCAGTTACCTGCCCAGCTCCAAGATCTCAGTCATCTGGAGTCTCAGCTTAGGAGTTGCCGTCAGCAGAGTCCGGGGCGATTTCTAGCCGGAGAAGGAGCTGCCCGGGGTCTGATGCTCTCGGTTCTTTGTTCTCCCGGCTCCTGCCTCCTTCCTCCCGGCACCCACCGCTCCCAGCTGCTCCAGCCCCTTCCTGTGCCCTGCAAACCCCACCCGGGCTGCAGCGCTCGCCGGGGCTGTCTGCTGTGGCTGGGACTCGCCCCCCCAGGACAGCCCCGGGCTCTGCTGAGCCGGGCCCCCCAGGGGATGGAGATGGGGGGGGGTGAAGCGCTGGGGGCGGACAGGGAAGTGACTCCGCACAAGCGACCCCTCCTCAGCCCATCTCTGCTCCCCTGCGTCTGTGGCTCCCAGCGCTGCTGGCCTCACTGACACCCCCCGGCTGTGGCTCCCAGCTCCAGGAGAGCACGTGTCCCCGGGGAACGGGACAAGGATCAAGCCAGAGGGGGAAGGGGGTAGCCCAGGAGTTCTCAGGCTGGGGGTTACTGCCCCCAGTTATGTGGGGGTCACAAGCCGCCCAGCTCTGCAGGCAGCAGCAGCGCAGAAGTGAGAGTGGCAATGGAGCGCGAACCCGAAGTCTGCTGCAAAAAGTGATATTGACAAATGTTTTTGCACCCCCAGTATTAAACAGTAACTATTGAAAAAAAACTCTTTTCTGACTATAACAATAAATTCAAACAAAGTGTGTTTTAGGCTTAATTTAAAAAAAGTGGTGAGAAAAGGCAAATTCATTTTAAAGAATCAGGTTATAAATTAAACATTATAAATAACGTTAAATATAACAAATGTGTTTTGAATTTACAAGGGGGGGGTCACACTTGGACGTTTGCTTTGAGCAAGGGGTCACCAATTCAAAAAAGACTGAGAACTGCTGGGTTAGACAGGGAAAGAGGAGAGAGAGAGAGAGAGAGACACTGAAAAAGACCTGCAGGGGAAATACCTGGGGAGAGGGGTTCCCAACTCCCAAATCT
>NW_020696426.1:0-27992 GCF_002925995.2 Terrapene triunguis | reverse complement strand
GGGTAACAACACTTTATTCCTCCTGCCCCAATAACAGAGAAACTGGGGATCCCACCCCATCCAAAGTAACCACTATCAGTTGCTGTTGTCTCATGCCAGGCGGGTGGGTGTGCCTATGCAAACAAGATCAGCCCCTGGAGTTCTTTTCCACACTCACCATAATTCACCACCAGATGTCAGGGTTGAGCTCATCCTGACTCTGCTTACATCCTCCCCCCAGCCGAGAATTTGTCGTCCCGACAAATCACACTCCCTATTATACCAACTCATGGGTTCCCTCCAAAGGGCCTCAGATAGCCCACTTTAGCTTCCACAAGCCTGTGTGCTAAACATATTGGTTCCTCACTAGTCACCCCAGGTGCATCATAAGTCAACCGTTTTACTGGTCTTATTACCCTGTCTCGTCTATTGAGAATCTCTGTTGCCGTGGTAGGGGGGACAGCCTCTTGAACGACGGATGGAGAGGTTTCCTTTGAGGGCCCCTCGGCTACTGGCATAGGCCCCTGCATTTCTAGTTCTAACAGTGGAGGGTCCAAGGTGCCCAGGACATCCTCCACCTGTATGTCTCCACTGTCCAATAACCTGTGTGTGTCATCACATGGGGGTCCCACCAGTGGCTCAGGGGTGTCAGGAATGGGCCTAAATACTTCTGCCATGGGGTTTAGGGCGGAAGAGGAGGAGCTCTCTTTTGATTCAGCTGATCGAGACTGAAATCTAATCTCCATCCCAGGATACACCATGGTTGTGTCTTCCTCCTCAGACTCACTCTCGGATGTGCTGCATAGGGGTAGGTTAGCTGCAGGGGGCTGGCTGTCCACGTTGGAGGGCGGCTTTGGTCCAGCACCTTCGTTCTGCCCGGTTGCCCTGTTGTGGCCCATCTCATAAGGGGTGCCTACCAATTCCCCAACAGGGAGCAAAAGGTTTGTCTGCCCTGGACCCTCTTCAGGTTTGATCTTGTAGACCGGCAGGTCTCCTAGCTTTTCCATCACCAAGTAAGGTATTGCCTTCCATCTGTCAGCTATCTTGTGTTTGCCAGCAATACCCAAATTTCGCAGCAGGACTCTGTCCCCCGGCTGGAGCTCTTGCAGACGTACCCTAGCATCATATCGATGTTTGTTGCGGTCAGCGTTCTTCCGAGCCACAGATGTAGCTAAGTGATAAGCATCCCGCAGCTTTTCTCTTAGTCGGGATACATATTGCTGATGAGTTTCATAGCTATCTGCATCCTCTGATACACCAAAGCACAGGTCTATGGGTAATCTTGTTTCTCGCCCAAACATTAAGAGATATGGGGTGACTCCTGTAGCATCATTCTTTGCGGCATTGTAGGCGTGCACCAGAAATGCGACATGTTGGCTCCAGGTTGCTTTCTGCTCTGGCCGCAAAGTCCCCAACATATCTAATAGGGTTCGGTTGAACCTCTCTGGCTGAGGATCACATTGCGGGTGATAAGGCGTTGTCCTAGACTTTTTAATTCCCGCTATCCTCAGCACCTCCTTCAGAAGGTGACTCTCAAAGTCCCACCCCTGGTCCGAGTGTATCCGGGCTGGAAATCCATAAACTGAGAAATATTTCTCCCACAGTACTCGAGCAACAGTGGTGGCCCTCTGATTACGTGTGGGATATGCTTGCGCATATCGCGTATAATGGTCAGTCACTACTAGAATGTTCCCAATATTCCTCTTGTCTACTTCTAAAGACAAGAAATCAATGCATACCAGCTCCAGAGGTTTGTTGCTGGTGATGTTCTTCAGATATGCAGCCCTTGTGGGCAGAGTTTTCCTTTGAACACATCAAGCTCAGATCTCACATTTCCTGCGAACATCTTCAGCCATCCAAGGCCAATAGAACCTACTACGAATAAGTTCCAGGGTTCTCTCCATCCCTAAATGTCCAAAGTCATCATGCAGGGCCCTAATGGCCAGGGCTCTGTACTCTTTTGGCAGCACTAGCTGTGCTCGTTGCTTCTGTAAAGGGTCTGTGGTCACTCAGTGTAGCACTCCCTGAATCAGTTTTAGTTTGATCCATTCTCTCAATAGTAGTTTACCCTCCGGGTTAGGTGGGACAACTGCAGCTGGGCTTCGCCCCTCCCTTTTGGCAAGTAGTGTATCACGAATGTCAATATCTTGCAGCTGGGCTTCCTGCCAGTCAGCTGCATTGAGCATGGGCAAAGGAGATTGGTCCAATGCAATATAGTTCACTGAAGCAGAAGGCACGCATTCAGGGGGCAGGCCCAAAGCTTCTGCAGCACATCCATGCAGACTCTCATGGGCCTCTGGCTCTCGGCGACTCACACTTCAAATAGCCCTCACTCCATCTGTGGGTATCACAGCAACTCCTGGTGCCTGTGGACGCTGGGACAATGCATCTGCATCTACACTGCTTCTCCCTGATCGGTATTGAATGCTGAAGTCATAGCTAGCCAAAGTTGCCACCCATCTTTGCCCTGTAGCATCCAGCTTAGCACTTGTTAACACATAAGTCAGTGGGTTGTTGTCTGTCCACACCTGGAACTGAGCACCATACAAGTAGTCTCGAAATTTCTCAGTGATGGCCCATTTCAAGGCCAAGAACTCCAGCTTGTGGGTGGGATAGCGAGTTTCACTATCAGACAGTCCTCGGCTGGCAAAGGCTACAGGTTTACGTTTTCCTTCCACTTCTTGGCACAGTACTGCTCCCAGACCCTCCAACTCGCATCAGTATGCAGGATAAACGGCTTGCTTGGGTCAGCAAAGACTAGGACCGGAGCATGAGTTAGGCAAGTAATGATTTCTCGAAAAGCCCTTTCACATCTCTCATCCCACCGTGGCCCAAATGGTTCGAAGGGGCCATAGTGTCTCTGCACAGGAGGCTTTGGGGACCTCCCCTTATTCTTGGTCTTAGATTTGTTCTTGCTGGACTGGTATCCCCTGGTAAGATCATTCAGAGGTTTTACAATCGTAGCATAGTTTTTTACAAATCTGCGGTAGTAGCCACTAAACCCAAGAGGTCTTGAGTTCTCTGTAGTTACTTGGACATGGCCATGTAGTGAGTGCTTCTATTTTATCGGGATCAGTACTCACACCCTCTTGGGATACGATGTGACCCACATACTTCACTGAGGTCCTGCAGAACTGGCATTTGTCAATTGAAAGCTTCAAACCATAATCCTCCAACCTATCAAGCACTTTAAGAAGTCTTTCTTCATGCTCCTCCAAGGTTCTTCCAAACACAATCAGGTCATCCAAATAAACTAACATTTGCAATAAATTCATGTCTCCCACAACTTTCTCCATAAGACGTTGAAATGTGGCAGGTGCTCCAGAAATCCCTTGGGGCATGCGTTCGAACTGATAAAACCCTAATGGGCAGATGAAGGCTGTCTTCTCCATATCTTCTTCACCCAGAGAGATCTGGTAGTATCCACTCCGAAGTTCCAACACAGAGAACCACTGGCTTCCCAGCAAACAGTCTAAGGCATCTTGGACTCGGGGCATTGTGTACTGGTCAACCACAGTACGGCGATTTAGGGTGCGGTAGTCAATACACATCCGGATTTTCCCATTCTTTTTACAGACCACCACAATGGGTGAGACGTATGGGCTGCGAGACTCTGTAATGATGCCATTCGCAGCCAGCTCCTGAAGATGTTGTCACACATCTTCCATCTCGGAGACGGCAATCCTCCTAGATCTCTCCCTGAAAGGTCGAGAGTGATGTAGTCTGATGTTGTGCTCTACTCCTTTTGCACATCCCACATCCCACTCATGCAATGAGAACACCTTGGATCTTTCACAAAGTTTCCTCCTCAGGCGATCTTTCCACTCCTCGGACAATGGTGAATCTCCAAAGTCAAACTTTGCTGGGTCTATTGTCGGAACTTGAGTCTCACACTGGGGTTTTACAATTGATTCAGGCTCGAAGAGGTCTGCTATCTTTTGTCCTTGCTTCACAACAACATCTCGACTTGTTTCATTAGCAATCAGTATAGTCACCTTTTCCTGGGCTTCAGCAGGTAGGGTTATGACTCCACTGGGGACCAGCACTCCTTCCGGGAGCTCTCCTTCAACCGGCTGCTCTACCATTGCTAATGCCCCTTTACTGCCTTTCAGCCTGGTACTCATGACAAGCACTTCTTGCTCCGTCCTTGCAGGCACTACTAAGGGGGTTGTGCCCATGTACTTCAGTGCCCCAGTCGGTAGCTCAGATGTCTCCTTTTTAGCATCCTCAATCTTCCTATAGGCTTCAGCACAAAGCGTATGGATCATCAGGGTATTCAGGTACTGGTCCCCAGCCCGTCGTCTGCAGTAATCCGCGAGCACCTTGAAGAGACTGGAGTTGGTCCCTATCAGCACAGACACATCAGAGATCCCTTTAGGGTCAGGGCATATTAATGCAGCTGTGTCCACCTCTTCTCTTACCCCAGCAACCTCCTCTGGGAATTCCAGGTGCACTATGACATACTCTTGGTAGGGGTATTCATCCATGCTGAGGCCACACAGACCAACGCCAGTCAGTGGCTGTATAGGCAGGTGCCTAAGCATCTGTTGGTAGAATGACTGAAATATAATAGTCACTTGAGATCCAGTGTCAAGCACGGCTTTACACTCCGCCCTTTCAGTCCTCACTGTGACCTCTGCTCGAGGCCCTATCAGTCCTGCGGGGATCCCAGCTGGACGGTCGTTTCTGAGGAATCTTCAAATCCTGCAGGCCTGGGTGGTCCCTGTCCCCGGACCCTCTGGAAGCTACCGGATCTCTCCCAACTGATCCTCAGCTTTCCATACACTAAGGAGGGGTTTTCTTCATTATGGCACTTGGCAGCACTGTGTCCATCCTGACCACATCAGTAGCAGAAGAATTGTCCTTTCCCCCTTCGGCCAGGTGGGATGGTGGCTCTAAATGCTGACTTCTCCATCGCCACAGTCAGAGGCTCCTTATTCCTGGAAGTCTTAGCTCGGTCAATAGTGCTTTGCAGTTCAGCTATCCATTCTGTCAGGACCTGCATTTGTTGCATAAGTTCCTCTGTGGTGCTCACCATCAGTACACTAGCCATTTGCAGTGGTGTTGTGCCAGCTGGCTCCAATGTTTGGGCTTCCCAAAACTCGCTGGCAGCCTGCCTTTCTTCCTCTTCTCTGACCTCCTTTATCAGCTGGGAATAACTTGGGGGATGTTCCCATTGTTCTCTTAGCTGGAGATGGAGTAGAATCGGGTTCTGATACTGAGCTCCTCTTACAATTTGAGTCAGTCTGGTCCGATCCATCTGTTCAGCAGTCACTGCTCCCCTCATGACAGCTCTCTGAAGTAGTCTCTCCAGCCTCTGTATATAGGCTGAAATCTTATCACCATTTTGCTGTCGGGAATTAAGAAACTTACAGTAACTGTCTTCAGGGCCTTCTACGCTCCCAAAGGTATGATCAAGGGCCTCTAGGCAGTCCTTCACACTGACCCCAGGGTCAATGAGCTTCAGGGTGTGAATCACATCTAATGCTGGGCCACTAAGGCTCTCTATTAGACATCTTCGCTTTTCTGCATCAGGTATGGCCCACTCCTGCAGCATTTCAGTGGTATGCTCCAACCAGAGTTCGAACTCCTCTGCCCCAGCAAATAACCTTAACTCACGACAAGAGTTTGACGTAGCATGGGACAGCACAACCTTTTCCAATATTTGCCCCAGTGCTTTTGCCCAATCACTGGCTGAGGCTGCGGTCCCTGAGCTAGAGGCTGCAGGGCCGGGGCCCAACAAACCTGACATATTAGCCATTATACAAACAGTAATTTCCTCAAAATATAAACACAATTGTTTCCCAATGCAGTGGAACACTCAACAGGTGCTTGCGAGGGGTACTGACCCAGGGCATCCTGGACGAGCCCCCAAAAATGTAACCCTTCTGCCCATCTAAGTTGGCAGCAACAAGGACCGGGTTTTGTATCTAGGGGTTCCATTTCAATAACGCAATGCAAAACCGGCTCGAGCCCCCACCCAGTGACCTGGGACAATTACATACCACCCCCTGGGCACTTCTAATAAGCAATACTTCCCCTCTCGCAAGCACGGAGTCTGAGTGTAGCAGAAAATGTTTAATAACATGAGGTAAACAACATCAGCATTAAATTGGAAAAAACAGCACAAACAGGATCCATAACACAAACTATGAGCAAAAGACCCACCCCAGCAAATTGGGGCGTGTCCTTTCCCTTTGGTTCTTGAATCCAGCAACCCAAAAATCACCCAGAGTCCCCAAAGTCCAACACCCCCAAAGTCTCTTGGGTCCAGCAACCACCCAAAGTCCCAAAAGTCCAACAACCCCCAAAGTCTCTGTCCCTGGTCAGTACAGCCCCAGAGTAAAAGGGGGGCACACAGGGGGTTAAGGGGCACCTTACGTGATCCGAGGCCGACCGGCCGTCTCTCCATGGGGTTCTGCTGCAGCCTTCACCATGAGCCAGTCCACTTCCTGCTGTCCCATGAACTGCTCTGCTCTACGAGATGTTCCGCTCCGCTCACCGACCTGTGAGGCGCTCCAGCCGTCCCCGGAAACAGCTCCGCTCGCCGTTCCTTGGGCCGCTCCAACCGTCCCCGCAAGTCTCCGCGCTGCTCGCTGCTTCTCCAGCCGTCCCTGCAAACTGCTCCACAAGCCACTTAGCAACATAGCTTCAGGCTCCCCCACTAGTTAACACAGCACTCAGTGATCTCAGCTCTTAGTAACTTTAGCTCTTTTGTGATTTCAGCTAGTAGTAAGGGAGCCCCAGTGCTGATGTACCATTGGCCCAAAGTGACTTCAGCTCAGCAGCCTGTAACTAGACTCCTAATGGAATCAAAGTTAGCTCTGACATTCAACAGTGGAGGGAGAAGGTAGTGCAATTGGTGTTTCAGGCCCTTGCGGGGGGGGGGGGGGGGGGGGGGGGGAAACAGGACAGCACCAGACCATACAAATATCTATCCCCATCCTCTCTCTCAATTCACTGGGTTGTGGAACCCATGTCCCTTGTCTAGCGAGAGCTACTTAGGTGATGGTGAGACCCTCTGTCATAAAACAGTTTCATTGTCCTTGATTCACATAATCAGGGTAACAACACTTTATTCCTCCTGCCCCAATAACAGGGAAACTGGGGATCCCACCCCATCCAAAGTAACCACTATCAGTTGCTGTTGTCTCATGCCAGGCGGGTGGGTGTGCCTATGCAAACAAGATCAGCCCCTGGAGTTCTTTTCCACACTTTTCCACATAATTCACCACCAGATGTCAGGGTAGAGCTCATCCTGACTCTGCTTACAGTGATGTGACTGATCAGACCCCTTCTTGATCTGCTGTCATATCCTGTCTGCTGACACACTGGGGCTTAACAATGGTACTTCAAAGCAGCATTGCACTGGTGGCCATGGACAGAATCATGTCATGTCTTAGGAGGAGTCAAAATCAATGAGTCCATAAACTCAAATCTTAGACTGAGATTTTTCAATAACATCTAGTGTCCTTAGGCACCGATCTTCTATTAGAATTTTTGGAAGTTAATTTAATAATCGATCTTGGTAAAATCAGAATTTTAGTGTCCTACAGGAAAAGAAATATTTATTTTCACCCCCCCACAAGAGATCAGTTTATGTCATAAATTATGAAATGGAGTCAGTTGTTCCTTACTTCATGTCATGATAATGATGATGATGATGATGATGATGATGGTGGTGGTGACATGATGAGGGACTGGCTATGCCTTTTCTGTTTCAGATTCGCATTTCCTTCTGTTTACAAAGTGGAGATGTCTCCTTATACTTTCATCTTTATGCATGAAAGGTTGCATCTCCCTTGAGTCCACCTCCGAAGGAGCTGAGCCTGGGGATTTTGGCCTGTGTTTTCTGTGCAGACAGTAGAAACAACTGTCCTGATGCAACCAAATTCCCACACCCAGAAGAATCGCCTTTCTCCTCGCTGCTCTATGAGATTATTGCTCTGCATGGCTGAAATTAACACAGAGCCCATGGAGTGCATGGCCCTGCAGACACTCTTCTCAGCAATCTTTACTAATGCCAATTGTCCCATTGCTTCAAGAGAACAAGTGCATGAGTAACAATGGCTAAAATCAGTCAGCCACACCAGATTGGGTGTTGAAACCGTGCAGTTTAATAAACACCCAGCAAACTGAATGTAAAGTCAATACAATCTGTCATTTGCAAATGAAAGATTTGCATCAGATTTGCAATCTGATTAGTGGGCAGTTTCCCACACCAGAAGACATAGTATGGGTAGGGGCTTCTGGCTCTCATGAAGCAGTGAGAATTTTGTCAGTGGGTGGGAAAATGATTTCTTCTCTTTCCCTTCTATGACCTGGCTCAATCCTGTATTTCCATGTGGCAACAACTATCTTTGGCTGAGAGTTTCATGAGTTGCATCAGGGATTTGAATGCTCAGTTCCCATTCATGGGAATGGGAAATGAGAAAGGTGGCTTTGGAAATTTCAGCATTTGTGGGAAGCTTTATCTGTTTAGAGGCCAGCACTGATTGCAAGGAAGAGCACCCCCTACTGAGTCCTCAGGCTGGTCCCTGCAGCATGGCTGGGGGAGCAGGGTCAACACACACTGGGAGATCACTGCGCCCCTTGTTGGGTCTCCCACACCAACCTCCTGAGGCTCAACGTCGCCTAGTGTCAGATCTGGGACAGCACTGCCTAGGAGGGGAAAGGTCTCTCTGCTGAGCTTTCCAGTACACTCCCTTCTCATTTCACATCCCAGCTATGGTTTGTGTTTTTTTCTTTTCTCCAGCCCCCATCTGGTCAGCTAAGCTGCAGGGCTGGTGGGCTCTGGCCTCCATCCCCCGAGAGGTAAAGTGCATGGAGTGATGCCAGGGAGAATGTCTGAGCTTCAACCTATCCACTCCACTGCAGTGGGGGATTCTTTTCCAGGCTCCTGTGCAGTCCTGCCCCCTGAGGACACATTTGCACCCCGGGAGAGATCCTGTGTGAGTCAGGGCTGAGGCCCATTGCCAGGTGTCAATGTGTAGCACCCAGGGGTTAATAGAATGGTTGCCCGCATCCAGCCCTGCACTGGATGTAACAATTGGTGGCTGTCATAACTATAAAGGGAAGGGTAACAGCCCTTCTGTGTACAATACTATAAAATCCCTCCTGGCCAGAGACACCAAAATCCTTTTACCTGTAAAGGGTTAAGAAGCTCAGGTAACCTGGCTGACACCTGACCCAAAGGACCAATAAGGGGACAAGATACTTTCAAATCTTGGTGGGGCGAAGGCTTTTGTTTGTGCTCTGTGTTTTGGGGGTTGTTCGCTCTTGGGACTAAGAGGGACCAGACATCAATCAACGCTCTCCAAATCTTCTGAACAAGTCTCTCATATTTCAAACTTGTAAGTAACAGCCAGGCAAGGCGTGTTAGGTTTATCTTTGTTTTCTCAACTTGTAAATGTTCCTTTTGCTAGAGTGTTTATCTCTGTTTGCTGTAACCTTGAACTTAAGGCTAGAGGGGGTTCCTCTGGGCTCTTTGAATCTGATTACCCGGTAAAGTTATTTTCCATCCTGATTTTACAGAGATGATTTTTACCCTTTTTTCTTTAATTAAAAGCCTTAAGAACCTGATTGATTTTTCCTTGTTTTAAGATCCAAGGGGGTTGGATCTGGACTCACCAGGAATTGGTGGGGGGAAAAGAGGGGGAATGGTTAATTTCTCCTTGTTTTAAGATCCAAGGGTTTGGATCGGTGTTCACCAGGAAATTGGTGAAGAAGTCTCTCAAGGCTACCCAGGGAAGGGAGTTAGCACTTGGGAGTGGTGGCAGCAAAACCAGATCTAAACTGGTAATTCAGTTTAGAGGTTCTCATGCAGGTCCCCCACATCTGTACCCTAGAGTTCAGAGTGGGAAAGGAACCTTGACAGTGGCCCTCAGGGGAAGTTGTGCAGATAGCTTGTTATCTGAGGAGAGAATGACAATCCAGGGACTGGGAGATTGGAATTGGGGTGTGCGACTGGGAAACCGGGAAAGGAGGAATTGTTACAGGGGCATTAAACAAGAAGGAAGCAATGGTTGGGATGGAGAAGGAGGGGTTGATCTCACTGGCACTATGACACATTCCAAGTGGAAAACAGGAGGATTCCAGATCTGAACAGAGGTTGGGGGATTTGGTGTTTTTAAACACCAAACTCTGCAGCCTAGTCCCAGGCACCTGTGAGATGCAATGGGGATCAAACCCCATATCATATAGGGCCACTTTGTCCCATGCTGACAGTGGATATGTTTGGGAATCAAAACTCCTTTTTATCAGTAGAGAAAATCTAATGTTGTATAGTCAGGGGATGTAGCATGACAGAGAGCAAACACACTCATGCTTTCCTAGAGACTTTACTTGTTTTCTTTCTTGGTTTGCTCTTTAAAAAAAATCTAAAATAAAAGGTTATTTGGTAAGGATCAAATATAGGACCTTGAGTATCACAGCCCAGGACTGTAATTCTTTGGAGAGTCTTTTTGTTTTGTACTGTGCCTTGCACAATGGGGTACTGGTCCATGAATGGAGGGTTTAGGAACTACAATTATATGAAGAAGAATGAGCAGTCCCTCTATCAGCTCACTAATTGAGTTTGTGTCACTATAGAAAAAGTGGAAGAATGAATTAGATTTACAGGTTCTTAGAACTCATTTGTCAAAATATTTCAAAAGTTTGTATTTCTGCTTTTGTTCATAGAAATCTAGAGCATTTAGAGAGAACAAAAAGAGGCTGGAATTTGCAAAGGAGCCTAAGAGAGTTAGGTGCCCAAATTCTATTCAACTGGAGTTGGATGCATGGCTACCATTGCTTTTGGGGGATCTGGGATTTGGGTGCCTACTTCTTTTAGGCTCTCAGTCAAAATGAGTTGCCCACATTTATACATAGAGTCTCTGTGGGAGTTATGAACAGATCTCTGCTCTTTGCAGCAGAATGCAACCAGTGAGGAGCCCTGGATGTTAGAACATCTTCTCCCCAATGTTCTCCTCAGAGTCCCCTTCATCTCCTCGTTGCTAAGGCTGTAGATAATGGGGTTCAGTGTGGGCATGAGGACAATGTATAACAGAGCAGATACTCTATCACTGTCCCCTCCATAACTCGACTTCGGTCGGAAATAGATAAAGCTGCCAGAGCCGAAGAACAGTTACCACCACCAGGTGAGAGGAGCAGGTGGAGAAGGCTTTGTGCCTGCCTTCAGCAGAAGACATTTTGAGGATGGTGACCATGATGTGGGCATAAGACATGAGAATCAGCAGGAAGGGAGCCATGACTACCAGCAGGGCCACCACAAATATATCCATCTCGTTCAGGTAGGTGTCGGCGCAGGCCAGCCTCAGCAGAGGGGGGATGTCGCAGAAGAAGTGGTGGATCTACTTGGGCCCACAGAAGGGCAGACTAAATATCAGTGTGGTCTGCCCAAAGGAGATGGGGATGCCGGCGACATAGGACCCGGCCACCAGCAGAACACAGACTCTGTTGCTCATGATGGCGGTGTAACGTAGTGGGTGGGAGATGGCCACATAGCGGTCATAAGCCATGGCTGCCAGGAGATAGCACTCTGCTGTGGTGAAGAAGAGATAGAAATACAGCTGAGTGGCACAGCCAGTGAAGGAAATACTCTTCTTCTCCGCAAGCAGGTTGGCCAGCATCTTGGGGGTGGTGATGGAGGTGTAGCAGATCTCCAGGAAAGACAGGTTCCAGAGGAAGAAATACATGGGGGTGTGGAGGGTCCGGTCCAGTGCTGTGATGAGCATGTTCCCCATCAGTGTGAAAGTGAAGGAGGTCAGCACCAGCACAAAGAGCAACACCTGCATCTCCAAGAGGCTGGAGAATCCCAGGAGGATGAAAATTGTCACTACGGTGTGGTTTCTGCCTGGCATCTCTGCAAGATCCTTCGCTGGCAGATGCAGGGAAGTTATCTAGATAATAGGGAGGAACGATAGATGTATAATCCACCAAATCCTCCCTCATTCTTTCATAGATTCTAGTCTGACTTCCTGCATATCATAGTCCAGAGAACTTCCTGAAATTATTTCTGTTGCAACAGCAGCAAAAATATTTTTACAAAAACATCCTGTCTTAAGGGCCGGCTCTAGGGACCAGCAAACCAAGCACATGCTTGGGGCAGCTCATTTTCAAGGGCAGCATTCTGGCCATTTTTTTTTTTTTTGCTTCCGGTGGCAAAAGCCTAGAGCCAGCCCTGGCAGCAGCAGCGTGTCGTGCGTGCGGGGCGCCCTGTAGGTGCTGCGGTTCGCGCCGCGGGGGAGCAGCGCCCACACCTTGTGGCTGGGCCGGGCAGGCTTCGAGCGGGGGACACACAGGCTGGGGGACACCCCACGGGGCACACGGAGCCGCCTGCAGGTGCCGCAGGGCAACCGGCCCCAGTGCTGCAGCCAGGGCTGGGCAAAGCGGCCCAAGCCGCCCAGGGACTGTGGCAGGGCGGCCAGAAGCAGCAGCAGCAGTGGGGCCATAGAGGGTGGGGCGCTGCCGTGCGGGGCCTGCGTCCCGCTCTCCGGGGCTCAGCTGCCTCTGGGGCTACCCTGCCCTGGCTCCTCAGCCACCTGCTGGGGCGGTCCCCAGGCTCTGCCCTCCCGGGTCCTGGACGGTCCTCGAGGCGGGAGCCCTGGATGGAGGGACCCTGGGCTGAAGCACGGCCCAGGTACCCCGCTGCTTACCCCGACCCTGCCAGCACCGGACCGACTGGAGGTGAGGGGGGAGCGGGCAGAGTCATCACTGGTGGGGGGAAGCCCAGGGCTGGGGCGGCAGGGGGTGAGGGTGGGGCGGGGGAAGAGAGAGCCCAGGGCTGGGGCAGCAGGGAGTGCGGGTGGGGTCTGGGAAGAGAGAGCCCAGGGCTGGGGTTGGGGGTAGCCAACATTTTTTTTGCTTGGGGCAGCAAAAAACCTAGAGCCGGCCCTGTAGGTGGGACCGCTATATTAAGGAGCTCTGCCAATACTTCCATGGCTAAGGTTGCTGTGACAGTGTGGGGAATTCATGTTTGTCCAGTTGTTAATTCCATTTGGTTTTATGAATGGTTTTTTTTTTACTGTAATCATCTTCCTGGATGAGCTCATCTCTATTGTATCAGGAAATATGCAACTGGTTGTGGAGAAGCTATGCCAGGAAGCAGTGACAAAGTCATCAAGGGCCATCAATACTTAATGGCTCACCCCTCACCCTGGAGTGGAGCAGTGGGCATTTGTTCAGAGACAGTGAGCTAGGAACAGTGACCAGTCACTACCTAGATCAGGGGGCTACGCAGAACATGGGATTCAGAAGCTGGATAATATGACAACAATCCAGAGTGTGTTCAGCAAGGGCAACAGGACCAGGATATCACGGTTGCCTCTAGGTTTCCACTGAGATTAAAATTTGAAATTGCTCCATTAAACAAACCCATAGGGATATTTAGTAATCCAAAAAAAAGAACACACCCCTCACAGGGTCTGTTGATTTCTGTAGTCACCTGTTAGATACAAGGCTTCTGATGACCATTAGAGATTTGCTACTAAAAGCACAGCTGTCATGGCTTGTTATTTCACCCTCCCCATGTTTGTAGCCCCATTGCTGCTGCCAGAAAGCACAGACAGGACTGTAATTTGGCAATATGATGTAATGATGTAACATACGTGGAAATAGAGAAAGATGGTCTTCACACATATAATCTGGCACACAATTAGTGCCCAAAGCCATACATGCCCTCACCCACCACACAATAAAATGCACAACTAGAACCCAAAATTTCAACTTGCAAATAAAGACTTTGGAATACTTTCATACGTGCGCACATGTGCAAACACGCACATGCATAAAAACTTCTTCAGGTGTGTAATCAGGAGACTCTAATAATTTTCCATTGTGTGCAGGAGCATGACTCATATACATTATGAACATGAAATGCAAGAAATTGGGACAACCAGAAGGAAATTAACCCAGTTTGGAATTTTGACTTAATCCAGAATGAATGGGCTCAGGTTTTTGAAATGCTGAAATTCTTTCAATGGGACTTATTCACCTAATTGCCATAGAGGGATATTTTCAATGGCAAAAATCAGGCAGATAGGTTGAAATTCCAAACATCTATATAGTAAGATTCCAGGATTGCGATTCTGTGTGTCATTCTGAAACATACAAAGCCTAAAAACCAAAAGGAATAGTGTAAAAGATGGAAGCACAGACTCACAGCTAAGGATGAGTACAAAAGAATACCACAAGTACGTAGCGACAAAATCAGAAAGGCTAAGGCACAAAATGAGTTACACCTAGAAAGGGACATAAAAGGCAATAAGAAGAGGAATTGTAAGTATATTAGGAGCAAGAGAAAGATGAAGAAAAGTGTGGCTCCTATAGTGGACAGGAAAAGAGAACTAATAATGTATAACATCAAGAAGGCTGACAACCATGTGCACACTAAAACAACTATCACACACAATAACCCCAAGAATACACAGCCCCTTACTGCAGTGCACATCTGCACAAATCAACACAAATGTCCTAATACAACACAAGAAACACAGAAATCAACACAATCATGCACACAACATAACCAACACAGACAATTAGGGAACAAGTCCACTCTCACTTACCCTAGTATAAATCAGGAATGACTGCAGTGAAACCAGTAGAGATGCACTGCTATAAAACGGGTTAGTGAGAGGAAAATGACACCAAAAGAGAGGCAGTGTCTTCTTTAATTTTTAATGTCTCTCTGTAAATTCCTGCCCAGTGCAGCTGCACAGACTCAGATTATCACTTTCACAGCAGCATTCCCCATGTGCGTTGCAATCACCTCCATATATATTTTGGTGACCATGTGGGAATTGTTCCTAAAGAGCATCTGCTGTGATGTTGCCCAGCACCCTGAGCCACCCTTAGTAGCAACTGACAAAGAGGTCAGCTTCCCAGAACAACATGAGGTTTTCTTCGCCATCTGATACAGGGATGGGATTTAGAACAAAGAGCTTCAATCCGTGGTGATGGAAGAGCTGAGGAGGGGTTGGTTGGTCATCAGACAAAGCAGCAAAGAGGTCAATATGATTGTGGTTCCAAAGCCATTACTCTGCAGTGACTGTGTTCTTGAGTTGTGCTCTGCCATGTTGCTGCCATGTGATGTTGGCATGCCGATGCAGCATGAGAATGCAGATGTTGTCAAAGTGCACTCAGCATGGGGCACCCTCCATCACCCTCATTTCATGCTAGGAAGCAGTTTCAATCCTACTGTATCTCCAGTATTTTTGATGGAGTTGGACCATCTTTACCTCTTACCTGTTCCTTCTTTCCTTCAACATTTCAGGCTCTCTCTCAGTCTTTCCGCATGCTGGAGAGAAGACAGATTTTTCCCCTCTTCCTCCTCCTGCATACTGCCTATCTTCTTTCCGCCTTCATCTCCCAGCCCTTCCAGGGCTGCGATCCACCCTCCACAGTGCATGAAAAGTTCAAACCTGCTGTGTGCAGTCTGGCCATCAGGCAGAACATGTCCCCTGGCTGGGATCTGGATACAGTTGTATTGTTACTTCAGAACCCCCTGTCCTTTCCTATGTATCACCCTCAATAGAAGGGATTGCTCTTTACCAGCCAGCCATTTTTCTGCCGCCATTCTGCCATTGCCTGGAAACAGCCTCTGCAATATGTGTTCTCCACAACAGCCACCCATGGCAACCCCCAAGTCCTTTCAAAGTCAACGCCAAATGCTGAAGGTCTGACTGAATTCTTATTCAGGCAAACTTCCTATGATGTTAATGGTGCTACTTGCATTACTCACATTGAGGATCAAGGATTCACGGGCAAGTGAATTTTGTCCCCTGTCCTAACCCATACCCCGACACCTAATGCAACTCAATTTATAGCACAAGATTAACATTATTCAGGTCTACAAACTTGTCCCATAGTCGAGTGCAGCTGGAGTTGCTGTGAATGCTGCAAGCATGCTGGCTCCAGTATCTCATCTTTGGTTGCTCAGGAAGACCTTTGCACTTTAGTGGATGTGGTAACCTAGTATAAATATGCACCATTTATGTGCACAAGTTTCTGTCTCCCTCTAGTGTTTGGACAAAACAAATACAGCACCCTGCACGAATTGACATGCAAAGAATGTTATTACTTTAGGCCAAGTGTTAGAGGTCTGAGTTTTTTGTTACAGGTGATTCAGGATTCAATAAATTTCATAGATAGATAGATAGATAGATAGATAGATAGATAGATAGATAGATACCTCCCATACACATCTGTTTTATACATTTCTGGTTATAAAATGTGCAGATGACACCAAACTGAAAGGGGTTGCAAGCACTTCAGAGGACAGCTTGAGAATTCTGTAAGTCGTTGGAGCTTGTATTGTGTCTCTGACCCCCTTGTTAATCTGGTTCAGTTTCAACATGTTCCTTAGACTCATAGACTCATAGACTTTAAGGTCAGAAGGGACCATAATGGTCATCTAGTCTGACCTCCCGCATGATGCAGGCCACAAAAGCTGACCCACCCACTTTCCCTTAACTCAGCTGTTGAAGTCTCCAGATCGTGATTTAAAGACTTCAAGTCGCAGAGAATCCTCCAGCTTGTGACCCCTGCCCCATGCTGCGGAGGAAGGCGAAAAACCTCCAGGGCCTCTGCCAATCTACCCTGGAGGAAAATTCCTTCCCAACCCCAAATATGGCGATCAGTAGAACCCCGAGCATACAGGCAAGATTCTCCAGCCGGACCCTCATTTTACCAGCGATGACACGTTATTGCCTAATTGACTAAAATCATGTTATCCCATCAAACCATTCCCTCCATAAACTTATCTAGCCTAATCTTGAAGCCAGAGAGGTCTTTTGCCCCCACCGTTTCCCTCGGAAGTCTGTTCCAAAATTTCACCCCTCTGACGGTTAAAAACCTTCGTCTGATTTCAAGCCTAAACTTCCTCACGGCCAGTTTATATCCATTTGTTCTCGTGTCCACATTGGTATTGAGCTGAAATAATTCCTCTCCCTCCCTGGTATTTATCCCTCTGATATATTTAAAGAGAGCAATCATATCTCCCCTCAGCCTTCTTTTGGTTAGGCTAAACAAACCGAGCTCCTCGAGTCTCCTTTCATAGGAAAGGTTTTCCATTCCTCGGATCATCCTAGTGGCCCTTCTCTGTACCCCTTCCAGTTTGAGTTCATCCTTTTTAAACATAGGAGACCAGAACTGCACACAGTACTCCAAATGAGGTCTCACCAGCGCCTTGTATAACGGAAGCAGCACCTCCTTGTCCCTACTAGAAATACCTCGCCTAATGCATCCCAAGATCGCATTAGCTTTTTTCACAGCCACGTCGCATTGCCGACTCATAGTCATCCTGCGGTCAACCAGGACTCCGAGGTCCTTCTCCTCCTCCGTTACTTCCAACCGATGCGTCCCCAGCTTATAACTAAAATTTTTGTTAGTCATCCCTAAATGCATCACCTTACACTTCTCACTATTAAATTTCATCCTATTCCTATTACTCCAATTTACAAGGTCATCCAAGTCTCCCTGCAGGATATCCCGATCCTTCTCAGAATTGGCAATACCTCCCAACTTTGTGTCATCCGCAAACTTTATCAGCCCACTCCTACATTCGGTTCCGAGGTCAGTAATAAATAGATTAAATAAAATCGGACCCAAAACCGAACCTTGAGGAACCTCACTGGTGACCTCCCTCCAACCTGACAGTTCACCTTTCAGTACTACCCGCTCCAGTCTACCCTTTAAGCAGTTCTTTATCCACCTCTGGATTTTCATATCGATCCCCATCTTTTCCAATTTAACCAATAATTCCTCATGCGGTACCGTATCAAACGCTTTACTAAAATCGAGGTATATTAGATCCACCGCATTTCCTTTATCTAGAAAGTCTGTTACTTTCTCAAAGAAGGAGATCAGGTTGGTTTGGCACGATCTCCCTTTCGTAAACCCATGTTGTAATTTGTCCCAATTGCCATTCACCTCAAGGTCCTTAACTACTTTCTCCTTCAAATTTTTTTCCAAGACCTTGCATACTACAGATGTTAAACTAACAGGCCTGTAGTTACCCGGGTCACTTTTTTTCCCTTTCTCGAAAATAGGAACCACATTAGCTATCCTCCAGTCCAACGGTACCACCCCCGAGTTTACAGATTCATTAAAAATTATCGCTAAGGGGCTTGCAATTTCTGGCGCCAGTTCCTTCAATATTCTCGGATGAAGATCATCCGGTCCGCCCGATTTAGTCCCGTTTAGCTGTTCAAGTTTGGCTTCCACCAAATACGGTAATGTCAACCCCCCCTCCTTTATTCCCCTCTGTCCTGCTCCCTCTATTCCTAAGCCCTTCATTAGCCTTATTAAAGACCGATGCAAAATATTCATTTAGATATTGTGCCATGCCTAGATTATCCTTAATCTCCACTCCATCTACATTCTTCAGCGGTCCCACTTCCTCTTTCTTTGTTTTTTTCCTATTTATATGGCTATAAAACCTCTTACTATTGGTTTTAATTCCCCTTGCAAGGTCCAACTCTACACGGCTTTTGGCCTTTCTCACCGCATCTCTACATGCTCTGACCTCAATAAGGTAGGTTTCCTTGCTGATCCCTCCCCTCTTCCATTCTTTGTACGCTTTCTGTTTTTTCTTAATCGCCCCTTTGAGATGCTCACTCATCCAGCTAGGTCTAAATTTCCTGCCTACTAACCGTTTTCCCTTTCTCGGGATACAGGCCTCGGACAGCTCGTGCAACTTCAACTTGAAATAATCCCAGGCGCCATCTGCCTTTAGATCCCTAAGTATGTTAGCCCAATCCACTTCCCTAAGTAGTTGCCTTAATTTATTAAAGTTGGCCTTTCTGAAATCGTAAACCTTAGTCACAGTTTTAATTCTGTTAATCCTTCCATTTAGTTTAAACCGAATTAGCTCATGTTCACTCGAGCCAAGGTTGTCCCCTACAACCATTTCCTCAACGAGGTCCTCACTACTCACCAGCACCAAATCTAAAATGGCATCCCCCCTCGTCGGTTCAGTTACTACTTGATGAAGGAATTCATCTGCTAGCACGTCTAGGAACATCTGAGCCCTATTATTGTTACTAGCATTTGTTCCCCAATCTATATCTGGGAAGTTAAAGTCCCCCATGATTACACAGCTCTTATTAGTTTTTACTTCCCTAAAAACATTAAATAGTTCTCTGTCTGCATCCAGGCTAGATCCTGGCGGTCTATAGCACACCCCAAGCACTATCCCAGGGGAGGCTCTAGTAGTTTTTTTACCCAGTGTAATTATTGCCCAGACAGACTCCGTCTTATCCATTCCATCAGTTACTATTTCTTTACATTTTCCTCATTATTGACATACAATGCCACTCCCCCACCTTTACCTTTTTTCCGGTCATTCCTAAACAGCACATACCCTTCCATACCTGTACTCCAGTCATGACTACCGTTCCACCATGTTTCGGTTATTCCTACGATATCTGGTTTCATTTCTTGGACCAGGAGCTCCAATTCCTCCATTTTGTTACCTAGGCTTCTCGCATTGGTGTATAAACATCTTACTGTATGCTGTTTATCCTTTCTCCCATTAGTTATGCAATTTGGTACGGACCCTGTACTGTCCATCTGCCCCCTCCTTCTTATGTCCAATCCCTTTCCCCTACCTATATCTGTGCTTATCTCTTCACCCTCCTTTTCAGTGTTGGAATCTGGCGTGTAGATTAACTGGACATCTCCCAACCGTCTCCCCCAAATTCCTAGTTTAAAGCCCTTTTGATGAGATGAGCCAGCCTCCCTCCCAGAAGTCTATTTCCTTCCCTACTCAGGTGAAGTCCATCCCGTGAGAACAGCTGTCTGTCCCCGAAAGCCTCCCAGTGGCCATACATCCCAAAGCCCTCCTTATAGCACCACTCCCTTAGCCAGCTATTTATCCTCACTATTCTGTCAGCCCTTTGCTGTCCTTCTCTAGGAACAGGCTCACTGTTAATAAGTTCACTGAAGATAATTTGAGCCTCGACTTCCTTAAGTGTCTTCCCCAGCCTGGCATAATCTCCCTTGATTCTCTCTAGCGAGAACCTAGCCGTGTCATTCGTTCCTACGTGAAGGATGATCAAGGGGTTCTTACCTGCTCCTTTTAGGATCCTTTTCAACCGCAGGTCCACATCCCGTATCTTAGCACCCGGTAGGCAGCACACCCTTCTGTTTTCTGGGTCCGCCCTGGTCACAGGCCTGTCTAACCTCCTCAGTAAGGAGTCTCCAATCACATAAACCTGCCTTTGCCTGGTGACAGTGCGATCTACTAATCTATCCCCTGTTCCCTGGAGTCGTAACTCCTGTCTGTTTCTATTTTCCCTTATAGTCCCCCTAGTGCCATCCTGTATCCTCCACGGGCTAAGTATTGATGCTGTCTCCATCAACTCCTCCCCTCTCTCTATTGGACTAGCCGCTCTTCTCTTCTTCCTCTGCCTCCCACCATCAGTTACCACCTGCTGCCTCCCCTCCTCATTATCCAAACACCCAAACCTGTTCCTGAGTTCTATTTCCCCCTCACTAGCCCTCCTTTTCCTTGGCCTGCTTCTCATGGTCACATGCTTCCACTGCTCTTGTTCTCCCCCCGACATTCCCCCCTCACAGACCATAGCCCCTGCCTCCACCTGCGCCCCTGAGCATTCCCCTTCAGCCACTCCCTGCCTTTGCTCCAGTAGCTGCTCGAATCCCCTTCTAAACTCTACCAGGGTATCTACCTGCATCTCCAAACCTCGGATCTTTTCTTCTAGCAGGTCTATAGGCGGCATTTCATACAGACATACCTCTGTTCAGGCGCCCCTGCTAGAACCATGTACATACCGCAGCTGCCACATGCAATCATCTGCATTGCGTCTCCCGCCGCTAGGCGCATGGCTGGTTTGGTCTCTGCCCACCGCTTCTTCTCCTCCAATGAGACTCACTCCCACTTAAACTCCCTTGTTAGCAGCCCTGTTTGTCGGCTCCTTGGTGCCGCTGCTCGCTGCTTGTGCCGCTGCTTGGCTGGGAGGTCGCTTTTATAGGCCCCCTAATCAGCCAAGCTCCGCCCCCTAATCAGGGCTCAGGGCTCAGCAGCCCTCCCAGCACACTGCCCCTACAGGCCTCTACACATACAAGCACTTCTCCTCCAATGAGACTCACTCCCACTTAAACTCCCCTGTTAGCAGCCCTGTTTGCCGGCTCCTGGGTGCCACTGCTCGCTGCTTAATGACTGTTTGTTCCATGCGGACAGCGAGTGACACACACATCTACGTCTCTTAGGTTGATCCGAAAGCAAATTTAACTCTTTTTCCACAACTGGGTAGTCATTAAACTTATAGGGGAAACTGAGGCATACATAAGACTCATAAAATATTAAAAACATCCCCACTTTGTCACAGGGGTAGTAATAAGTTCATTGTAAGAAACTGCAGTGCTAGAACGTTGGACCATGAGGGCTCTGAGCTGCTGAAGCCTCCACAGACTGCCCACCATGCTTTCTTCAGACCCTGCTCATGAGAGATCCCAGACTCTGGCTTCTGACCTAGCTTGCCTCCTGATGCCTGCCTCTTGGTTTGCACTCTGGCCTTTCTTGGATTCTGACCCTCTGGTACCCGACTTGGACTGACTCCCAACACCCACTCTCACCAGTCGTTCTTACTCCACAGGACCCCATGGTGACAAATATTGTGTCCAGATTTGGGCACCACACTTTAAGGAAGATGTGGACAAATTTGATGGGCTGTGAGTGGGAAGGATCAGGGAATGGCAGAATGTTAGTTTCCAGCCCCAGTGACTTGGTCAGCAGCAAATAACAACTACCAGGGAGCCAGGGGGGAAGCAGAGAGGAGGGAACTGAGCCTTCCTGAATCAGAAACCCTTCCCTTGGCTGGTCCTGGGACTGTGTAGCAGAGACACACCACCCCTCTGATGACGCACAAGAACAGGTAGCTTGTGTGAATAACACTCATGGGGGCCAAGGCGTCAATGAGAACTCTTGGCCCACCTGCACATTGACCTTCCCTTAATCAGTCATTTCAGGTAACAGAACTGCAACATTTAAATTAGCAGGAGATGAAGAGTGGGGATTGGTTGATTTACTTCTGATGTCACCGGGGTCCCATTTGAAAAAGACCTGAGCTATTTACCAGAGCTTGGCAATGAGCAAAATGTATTCCTAATCTAATGATTTGGCGGAACTTCTCTTAACAATTTAGCTGCATTATAACCTAATGTTTTCAAATGTGGCCTATACACATATTTCAAATGAGTGTTAACATTACGGAAAGTGTGAAGAGTAAGTTTTATTCCACTCTGAAGGTCTCTCATGACAAAGCTACAGATGACAAATGCCAAATTTCTTAAGGATCCCAATTATAAAATTTTATTCTCATGAACTAATTAAAACATTTACTTGCAAAGCCATCTTAGAGAATAATAATCCAAATTCAGCGAGGATGCACAGTATTCTTCACACATTACAGTGGGAGTGAGTGAACAGTGAATGTCTAAGGATATAGCTTCGTGTCCTAATTTTCCTCCAAAACAAGTCAGATGGCCACAGGTAGGCAACATCCAGACTCTACACAAGTCCTGATTCTGATGAGTTCAACAGTCACAGAAAGATAAATATGGGCTACTCATGTGAGGCAGAATTTGCAAGATGATATCCCCTGATTAACCCATTAATATACACATATATATTAGTTTAAAATCACTGAATTCTTGTAAAGTCATCAATGAGAACTCTTGCCCGCCTGTACAGTTACCTTCTCTCAAGGAGTCATTTCAGGTAATAGAACTGCCATATGGAAATTACCAGGAGAGAAAGAGTGAGGATCGGCTGAGTTACTTCTGATGTTACCATGGCCCCACTTAAGAATGAATCTCAGCTATGACATTGCTATATGCACCAGTTATTCCAAATCTAATGATTAGACACAACCTTTCTTAACAATTTAGCTTTATTAAAACAAAATGAAGCCTACATACATATTTCAAATGCGTTCTAACTGAACTGCATTTTGATTCCAGTTTTAAAATCACTCTGGACAAATCAGGAGAGAGGATAAATGTGAACTTTCTGAAAGAGCACATTTTGAATTATTTCATTAGCATGAAGTAATTCTCATATTAATTTGAAAGTCATCCACACACAAAGAATAAGTACTATATGTTCAAGGAGGATACTCTGTACGCTTCAGAGATGAGAGTGCAAATGGGGGTGCAGTGTGTGTCTCAAGATTTGGCTTGGTGTACTAATT
Organism: Terrapene triunguis; assembly: GCF_002925995.2. NCBI lineage: Eukaryota > Metazoa > Chordata > Testudines > Emydidae > Terrapene > Terrapene triunguis. Next base: position 4,803 of record NW_020696426.1, on the reverse strand, counting down.
TTTCTCCAAAACATGTCACATGACCATAAGTCGAATAAGTAGAATCTGCCCTTGGACACAAGAAGTCCTGATCGTGCTAGTCTAGAGTTCCACTGGCACAGAAAGCTGAATTAGGGCTACACATGAGTCAGAGTTTGCAGGTTCATATATCTATGATTAGCCTGAAATGCCTGTACTCCTGTAAAAGACAAAAAATCTAAGGAAAGCTTTTCTCAAGGCTTCCTTTACTTCCTTGTTTCTCAGGCTGTAGACGAGGGGGTTGACTAAAGGGGTCAGGACTCCATAGAAAACAGAGCACACTTTGTTCAAGACCCTCAGTGCATCAGAGTCCGATAGTAGATACACAATGATGAGGGTTCCATAGAAAATTGTCACCACAATGAGGTGGGAAGAGCAGGTGGAAAAGGCCTTTTGTCTCCCAGTGGTGGACGGGATTCTCAGGATAGTGGTGATGATACTAACATAAGATGCAAGGGTCAACAGAAATGGAGGAAATGTGAATAGGGAGGAATGTATGACAGCCGAAACCTCCAGCCAGTGAGTGTCACTGCAGGACAGTTTCATTATTGGACTAAAATCTCAAAAGAAATGGTCAATTTCGTTGGGGCCACAGAATGCTAATTGTGAAATCACAGATATTAAAAAGGCAACAGACACAAATCCACCTATCCATGACCCGACCGCTAGCTGGAGGCACAACTTGCCATTCATCAGGGCTGCATAATGCAGAGGTTTGCATATCGCTAAATACCGATCATAAGACATCACAGATAGTAGACAACATTCTGTGCCTGCCAGAGAACCAAAGAAATATAATTGTATGATGCAGCTGGTAACAGAAATGGTTCTGTCCCCAGTCAGGAGACTGTCTAACATCCTAGGCAGCATGGTAGAGGTGTAGCTGGTCTCCAAGCAGGACAAGTTCCCCAGGAAGAAGTACATTGGGGTATGCAGGTGCTGATCAGTCACAACTAGCACAACAATGAGGATGTTCCCAGCCATGGTCACAATGTAGATCACTAGGAACAGCAGGAAGAGAAGAACGTGAAGTCCAGGGAGATCCCCAAATCCCAGGAGGATGAATTCTGTCACGGTCGTTTGATTTCCCTGGCATTTGTTTCCTGTGGGTTTCATCTAGGGGAAATAAAACAAATTCTGCCATTTAGAGTCTAGCTTCCACTGCAAAATTGTCAGAATTTCATTTCTTGCTTCTCTCTGCTAGTTGCCATCCCAATGGTTGAGTGAAAACTCCATATAGCAGAGGCATGCTGGGTAAAATTTCAAAAGGGCCTAAGTTAATTGACATTGGAAATGTTACTGCTGTCTAGTATTTCTATGGTTGAACACATCTCACCTTCAGCTTCCTGATCATGTCTATGTGTTACATTAGCCACAATATCTGAAATTATCCACTCCACTGGAATCTGTCCACCAGATTCCAGTGGAGTGGACAGTAGAATTTGATTGCAGAAACCTGGGTTTTATTCCTGGCTCTTTCTTTCCCTGACCTTGGGCTTACACTTCCTTTCTCTGAGGCTCTGTTCCCTCCATTACAAAATAGTTGATGATGATAGCACTTACCGTTTTCTTAATGTGTCTTGAAATTTAGAGATCTTTCTCTCTCAAATCGTAGAACTGGAAGGAACCTTCAGAGGTCATCTAGTCCAGTGCCCTGAACTCATGGCCGGACTAAGTATTATCTAGACAGTCCCTGACAGGTGTTTGTCTAACCTGCTCTTAAAAATCTCCAATGATGTAGATTCCACAACCTTCCAAGGCAATTTATTTAAGTGCTTAACCACTCTGACAGTTAGGAAGTTTTTCCTAATATCCAACCTAAACTTCTCTTGCTGTAATTTAAGCCCATTGCTTCTTGTCCTGTCCTCAGAGGTTAGGAAGAACAATTTTTCTCCCTCCTCCTTGTAACAATCTCGTATGTACTTGAAAATTGTTATCATGTCCCCGCTCAGTCTTCTCATTTACAGACTAAACAAACCCAATTTTTTTCAATCTTCCCTCATAGGTCATGTTTTCTAGACCTTTAATCATTTTGGTTGATCCTCTCTGGCCTTTCTCCAATTTGTCCACATCTTTCCTGAAATGTGGTGCCCAGAACTGGACACAATACTCCAACTGATGCCTAATCAGAGCAGACTAGAGAAGAATTACTTCTCATGTCTTGCTTACAACACTCCTGCTAATACATCCCAGAATGATGTTCGCTTTTTTTGCAACAGTGTTACACTGTTGACTCTATTTAGCTTATGGTCCATTATGACCCCCAGTTACCTTTCCACAGTACTTCTTCCTGAGCAGTCATTTCCCATTTTGTATGTTTGCAACTGATTGTTCCTTTCTAAGTGGAGTACTTTGCATTTGTCCTTATTCAATTTCATCCTATTAACTTCAGCCCATTTCTCCAGTTTGTCCATGTCATTTAAAATTATAATCCTGTCCTCCAAAGCACTTGCAACCCCTCCCAGCTTATCATATGCAAACTTTATAAGTGTACTTTTTATGCCATTATCTAAATCAGGGGTGGGCAAAATATGGCCCGTTGGCCAAATCCGGCTTGTCTAACATTTCTGACCGTCCCGCCAGGCTCTTTGGGTGCCCCATCACAAGCTCCAGGACGCTAAAAGTCCCGCAGTGCAGCAGGGCGCTCAGACAGGCTTTCTGCCTGCCATGGCCCCACACCACTCTTGGAAGAGGCCGGATGCTGCTGGTATGTCTCTGCGCACCCCCCCAGCACTACCCTCAGGGATCCCATTAGTTGGAAACCGGACAATGGGAGCTGCAGGGGTGGTGCTTGCAGGTGCAGGCAGCGCACAGAGACCCACTGCCTCCCTCCCTCCAAGGGGCACACAGAGACATGACAGCAGCAGCTGGCTGCTTCCGGGAGTAGTGTGGGGCCACGGCACTGAACGCTCCACTGCACCGCTGGCCAATGCCTGCTGGCCAATTCATGCACCTCGCACCCCCTCCCACACCCCAACCCTATTCCTCAGCTCAGAATCCCCTCCTGCACCCAAACTCCCTCCCAGACCCTGCACCCTCTCCTGCACCCCAATGCTCTGCACCAGCCCGGAGCTCCCTCCTGCACCTAAACTCCGTCCCAGACCCCGCAGCCCCTATATTAATATAGTAGACATGTGCGGCCCATGATTACTTACCAAAATTCATGGAGTGCCCCCCCTGTGAAAATTGTTGCCACCCCAATCTAAATCATTGATGAAGATATTGAACAGAACCGGACACATGACTGATCCCTGTGGGACCCCACTTGTTATGCCCTTTGAACATGACTGTGAACACTGATAACTACTCTCTGTTATTATTCCTCACCCCCCCCCCATGGAGTAATGGGCCTATCCTGTCCTTGGTCTTCCTCTTGCTTCTAATGTTTTGGAGAATGTTTTCTAGTTACCCTTTATGTCTCTAGCTAGTTTGATCTTGTTTTGTGTCTTGACCTCACTAATTTTCTCCTTACATATTTACGTTATTTGTTCATATTCATCCTTTGTAATTTGACCTAGTTTCTACCTTTTCTAGGACTCTTGATTTTTAGATTATTGAAGATCTCCTGGTTAAGCCATGGTGGTCTCTTGCCATACTTCCTATCTTTCCTACGCAGAGGGATAGTTTGCTCTTGTTCCCTTAATAATGTCTCTTTGAAAAACTGCCAACTGTCTTCAATTGTTTTTCCCGTTAGACTTGCTTTCTATGGGATCTTACCTACCAACTCCCTGAGTTTTCTAAAGTCTGCCTTCTTGAAATCCACTGTCTTTATTTTGCTGTTCTCCCTCCTACCGTTCCTTAGAATCATGATCTCTACCATTTCATGATCACTTTCACCCAAGCTGCCTTTCACTTTCAAATTCTCTAACAGTTCCTCCCTATTTGTCAAAATCAAATCTAGCCCCTCCCCTAGTAGCTTTCTCCACCTTCTAAAATAAAAAAAATTGTCTCCAATACATTCCAAGAAATTTTTGGATAATCTGTGGCCTGCTGTGTTATTTTCCCAACAGATGCCTGAGTAGTTGAAGTCCCCCGTCACCACCAAGTCCTGTGCTTTGGAAGATTTTGTTAGTTTTTAATATGTAAGGCCAAACCTCCTCCCTTTTTTCTCTGCCTGTCCTTCCTGAGCTAGCTGTACACATTTTAACCAATATTCCAGTCATGAGTATTATCCCACCAGGTCTCTGTGATGCCAACTATGTCATAGATGAGGTCATTTACTATCATTTTGAATTCTCCCTGCTTATTCCTCATACTTCTTGCATTAGTATACTGACATCTAAGATACTGATTTGACACCCCCTCCCCCAGTTCTGTCCTGTCTCTCCCTTATCCCTGATAAAACATCTCATGCTCCCCCCAAATTCCGACCTTTCTCCCAAGTCTCCAAATCTCCCCTAAAGGCTAATCAGATAGCATGTTCATTTCTCAGCAAGGATACAGAACCTGGGGCCACCCAGAAGATAATAAACCCCTCTTAGAATTTTGACCTAATGCAGAATGCAGAAGCTGAGGATTCTGAAATGCTGAAAGTAATTTCAATGGGACATATTCATCGAACAGCCACAGAGATAAATTTTCAGTGAGAAAAATGGGGCAGATTGGTTGAAATTCCAAACATTGCCCATGACTGACTTGGTGAATATCTCTATAATAAGATTCCAGGATGGTGACGCCATGTGTCATTCTGAAGCATATTAAACCTGAAAAACCAAAAGGAATCTGGTAAAAGGTGGAAACATGGACAAATAGCTGAGGACCAGTACAAAAGTATACGAGAGAGAA